>NW_026706417.1:0-170000 GCF_029867415.1 Vicia villosa
TAGAAGGGAAAGAAATTCCATAAATTGCATATGATAGTCCATGTTTTTGGAGAAGAGAAAGAAATTTTAGAAATTACATATGATAGTCCATGTTTCTAGATAGGGGAAAGAAATTCCAAAAATTGCATATGATAGTCCACGTTTTTGGAGAAGAGAAAGAAATTCCAAAAACTGCATATGATAGTCCACATTTTTGGAGAAGAGAAAGAAATCCTAGAAATTGCATATGATAGTCCACGTTTTTGGAGTAGAGAAAGAATTTCATAAATTTCATATGGTAGTCCATGTTTTTGGAGAAGAGAAAGAAATTTTAGAAAATGCATATGATAGTCCATGTTATTGGAGAAGAGAAAGATATTCTAGAAATTGGACATGATAGTCCGCGTTTTTAGGGAATATAAAGAAATACCAGAAATTGCATAAGATAGTCCACTTTTTGGAGAAAAGTATGAAATTCTAGAATTTGTATATGATAGTCCTCGTTTTTGGAGAAGAGAAAGAAATTCTAGAAATTGCATATGATAGTCCATGTTTTGGGAGAAGCGAAAGAATTTCTAGAAATTGCATATGATAATCCATGTTTTGGGAGAAGAGAAAGAAATTCCAAAAATTGCATATGATAGTCCACGTTTTTGGAGTAGAGAAAGAATTTCATAAATTACATATGATAGTCCATGTTTTTGGAGAAGGGAAAGAAATTACAGAAATTGCATATGATAGTCCATGTTTTTGGAGAAGAGAAAGAAATTCCAAAAATTTCAAATGATAGACCATGTTTTTGGAGACGGGAAAGAAATTCCAGAAAATGCATATGATTGTCCAAGTTTTTGGAGAAGGGAAAGAACTTCATAAATTACATATGATAGTCCACGTTTTTGGAGAAGGGAAAGAAATTCCGTAAATTGCATATGATAGTCCATGTTTTTGGAGAAGAGAAAGAAATTTTAGAAATTGCATATGATAGTCCATGTTTCCGGAGAAGGGAAAGAAATTCCAAAAATTGCATATTATAGTTCACGTTTTTGGAGAAGAGAAAGAAATTCCAAAAACTGCATATGATAGTCCATGTTTTTGGAGTAGAGAAATAATTTCATAAATTACATATGATAGTCCATGTTTTTGGAGAAGGGAAAGAAATTTCAGAAATTGCATATGATAGTCCGTGTTTTTGGAGAAGAGAAAGAAATTCCAAAAATTTTATATGAGAGAACATGTTTTTGGAGAAGGGAAAGAAATTCCAGAAAATGCATATGATAGTCCACGTTTTTGGAGAAGGAAAAGAACTTCATAAATTACATATGATAGTCCACGTTTTTGGAGATGGGAAACAAATTCCATAATTGCATATGATAGTCCATGTTTTTGGAGAAGAGAAAGAAATTATAGATATTGCATATGATAGTCCATGTTTCTGGAGAAGGGAAAGAAATTCCAAAAATTGCAAATGATAGTCCACGTTTTTGGAGAAGAGTAAGAAATTCTAGAAATTGCATATGATAGTCCACATTTTGGGAGAAGAGAAAGAAATTCTAGAAATTGCATATGATAGTCCATGTTTTGGGAGAAGAGAAAGAAATTCCAAAAATTGCATATGATAGTCCACGTTTTTGGAGTAGAGAAATAATTTCATAAATCACATATGATAGTCCATGATTTTGGAGAAGAGAAAGAAATTCCAAAAATTTCATATGATAGACCATGTTTTTGGAGAAGCGAAAGAAATTCCAGAAAATGCATATGATTGTCCACGTTTTTGGAGAAGGGAAAGAACTTCATAAATTACAGATGATAGTCCATGTTTTTGGAGAAGGGAAAGAAATTCCATAAATTGCATATGATAGTCCATGTTTTTGGAGAAGAGAAAGAAATTTTAGAAATTGCATATGATAGTCCATGTTTTAGGAGAAGAGAAAGATATTCTAGAAATTGGATATGATAGTCCGTGTTTTTAAGGAATATAAAGAAATACCAGAAATTGCATAAGATAGTCCACGTTTTTGGAGAAGAGTAAGAAATTCTAAAAATTGCATATGATAGTCCATGTTTTGGGAGAAGAGAAAGAATTTCTAGAAATTGCATATGATAGTCCATGTTTTGGGAGAAGAGAAAGAATTTCTAGAAATTGCATATGATAGTCCATGTTTTGGGAGAAGAGAAAGAAATTCCAAAAATTGCATATGATAGTCCACGTTTTTGGAGTAGAGAAAGAATTTCATAAATTACATATGATAGTCCATGTTTTTGTAGAAGAGAAAGAAATTTTAGAAATTGCATTTGATAGTCCATGTTTTTAGAGAAGAGAAAGAAATTCTAGATATTGGATATGATAGTCCGTGTTTTGGGAGAAGAGAAAGAATTTATAGTAATTGCATATGATAGTCCATGTTTTTGGAGAAGAGAAAGAAATTCCAAAAATTGCATATGATAGTCCACGTTTTTGGAGTAGAGAAATAATTTCATAAATTACATATGATAGTCCATGTTTTTGGAGAAGGCAAAGAAATTTTAAAAATTGCATATGATAGTCCATGATTTTGGAGAAGAGAAAGAAATTCCAAAAATTTCAAATGATAGACAATGTTTTCTGAGAAGGGAAAGAAAGTCCTGAAAATGCATATGATTGGCCACGTTTTTGGAGAAGGGAAAGAACTTCATAAATTACATACGATAGTCCACGTTTTTGGAGAAGGGAAAGAAATTCCATAAATTGCATATGATTGTCCATGTTTTTGGAGAAGAGAAAGAAATTCTAGATATTGCATATGATAGTCCATGTTTCTGGAGAAGGGAAAGAAATTCCAAAAATTGCATATGATAGTCCACGTTTTTGGAGAAGAGAAAGAAATTCCAAAAACTGCATATGATAGTCCACATTTTTGGAGAAGTGAAAGAAATCCTAGAAATTGCATATGATAGTCCACGTTTTTTGAGTAGAGAAAGAATTTCGTAAATTACATATGATAGTCCATGTTTTTGAAGAAGAGAAAAAAAATTTAGAAATTGCATATGATAGTCCATGATTTTGGAGAAGAGAAAGAAATTCTAGAAATTGGATATGATAGTCCGTGTTTTTAGGGAATATAAAGAAATACCAGAAATTGCATAAGATAGTCCACGTTTTTGGAGAAGAGTAAGAAATTCTAGAAATTGCATATGATAGTCCATGTTGTGGGAGAAGAGAAAGAATTTCTAGAAATTGCGTATGATAGTCCATGTTTTGGGAGAAGAGAAAGAAATTCCAAAAATTTTATATGATAGTCCACGTTTTTTGAGAAGAGAAAGAAATTCCAAAAATTGCATATGATAGTCCACGTTTTTGGAGAAGAGAAAGAAATTCCAAAAACTGCATATGATAGTCCACGTTTTTGGAGAAGAGAAAGAAATCCTAGAAATTGCATATGATAGTCCACGTTTTTGGAGTAGAGAAAGAATTTCATAAATTTCATATGATAGTCCATGTTTTTGGAGAAGAAAAAGAAATTCTAGAAATTGGATATGATAGTCCATGTTTTTAGGGAATATAAAGAAATACCAGAAATTGCATAAGATAGTCCACGTTTTTGGAGAAGAGTAAGAAATTCTAGAATTTGTATATGACAGTCCTCGTTTTTGGAGAAGAGAAAGAAATTCTAGAAATTGCATATGATAGTCCGTGTTTTTGGAGAAGAGAAAGAATTTCTAGAAATTGCATATGATAGTCCATGTTTTTGGAGAAGAGAAAGAAATCCAAAAATTGCATATGATAGTCCACGTTTTTGGAGTAGAGAAAGAATTTCATAAATTACATATGATAGTCCATGTTTTTGGAGAAGGGAAAGAAATTTCAGAAATTGCATATGATAGTCCATGTTTTTGGAGAAGAGAAAGAAATCCTAGAAATTGCATATTATAGTCCACGTTTTTTGAGTAGAGAAAGAATTTCGTAAATTACATATGATAGTCCATGTTTTTGAAGAAGAGAAAAAAATTTTAGAAATCGCATATGATAGTCCATGATTTTGGAGAAGAGAAAGAAATTCTAGAAATTGCATATGATAGTCCATGTTGTGGGAGAAGAGAAAGAATTTCTAGAAATTGCATATGATAGTCCATGTTTTGGGAGAAGAGAAAGAAATTCCAAAAATTGTATATGATAGTCCACGTTTTTTGAGAAGAGAAAGAAATTCCAAAAATTGCATATGATAGTCCACGTTTTTGGAGAAGAGAAAGAAATTCCAAAAACTGCATATGATAGTCCACGTTTTTGGAGAAGAGAAAGAAATCCTAGAAATTGCATATGATAGTCCACGTTTTTGGAGAAGAGAAATAAATTCCAAAAACTGCATATGATAGTCCACATTTTTGGAGAAGTGAAAGAAATCCTAGAAATTGCATATGATAGTCCACGTTTTTTGAGTAGAGAAAGAATTTCGTAAATTACATATGATAGTCCCTGTTTTTGAAGAAGAGAAAAAAAATTTAGAAATTGCATATGATAGTCCATGATTTTGGAGAAGAGAAAGAAATTCTAGAAATTGGATATGATAGTCCGTGTTTTTAGGGAATATAAAGAAATACCAGAAATTGCATAAAATAGTCCACGTTTTTTGAGAAGAGTAAGAAATTCTAGAAATTGCATATGACAGTCCATGTTGTGGGAGAAGAGAAAGAATTTCTAGAAATTGCATATGATAGTCCATGTTTTGGGAGAAGAGAAAGAAATTCCAAAAATTGTATATGATAGTCCATGTTTTTTGAGAAGAGAAAGAAATTCCAAAAATTGCATATGATAGTCCACGTTTTTGGAGAAGAGAAAGAAATTCCAAAAACTGCATATGATAGTCCACGTTTTTGGAGAAGAGAAAGAAATCCTAGAAATTGCATATGATAGTCCACGTTTTTGGAGTAGAGAAAGAATTTCATAAATTTCATATGATAGTCCATGTTTTTGGAGAAGAGAAAGAAATTCTAGAAATTGGATATGATAGTCCATGTTTTTAGGGAATATAAAGAAATACCAGAAATTGCATAAGATAGTCCACGTTTTTGGAGAAGAGTAAGAAATTCTAGAATTTGTATATGACAGTCCTCATTTTTGGAGAAGAGAAAGAAATTCTAGAAATTGCATATGATAGTCCGTGTTTTGGGAGAAGAGAAAGAATTTCTAGAAATTGCATATGATAGTCCATGTTTTTGGAGAAGATAAAGAAATTCCAAAAATTGCATATGATAGTCCAGGTTTTTCGAGTAGAGAAAGAATTTCATAAATTACATATGATAGTCCATGTTTTTGGAGAAGGGAAAGAAATTTCAGAAAATTGCATATGATAGTCCATGTTTTTGGAGAAGAGAAAGAAATTCCAAAAATTTCAAATGATAGACCATGTTTTCTAAGAAGGGAAAGAAATTCAAGAAAATGCATATGATAGTCCACGTTTTTGGAAAAAGGAAAGAACTTCACAAATTACATACGATAGTCCACGTTTTTGGAGAAGGGAAAGAAATTCCATAAATTGCATATGATTGTCCCTGTTTTTGGAGAAGAGAAAGAAATTCTAGATATTGCATATAATAGTCCATGTTTCTGGAGAAGGGAAAGAAATTCCAAAAATTGCATATGATATTCCACGTTTTTGGAGAAGAGAAAGAAATTCCAAAAACTGCATATGATAGTCCACATTTCTGGAGAAGTGAAAGAAATCCTAGAAATTGCATATGATAGTCCACGTTTTTTGAGTAGAGAAAGAATTTCGTAAATTACATATGATAGTCCATGTTTTTGAAGAAGAGAAAAAAAATTTAGAAATTGCATATGATAGTCCATGATTTTGGAGAAGAGAAAGAAATTCTAGAAATTGGATATGATAGTCCGTGTTTTTAGGGAATATAAAGAAATACCAGAAATTGCATAAGATAGTCCACGTTTTTGGAGAAGAGTAAGAAATTCTAGAAATTGCATATGACAGTCCATGTTGTGGGAGAAGAGAAAGAATTTCTAGAAATTGCATATGATAGTCCATGTTTTGGGAGAAGAGAAAGAAATTCCAAAAATTGCATATGATAGTCCACGTTTTTTGAGAAGATAAAGAAATTCCAAAAATTGCATATGATAGTCCACGTTTTTGGAGAAGAGAAAGAAATTCCAAAAACTGCATATGATAGTCCACGTTTTTGGAGAAGAGAAAGAAATCCTAGAAATTGCATATGATAGTCCACGTTTTTGGAGTAGAGAAAGAATTTCATAAATTTCATATGATAGTCCATGTTTTTGGAGAAGAGACAGAAATTCTAGAAATTGGATATGATAGTCCATGTTTTTAGGGAATATAATGAAATACCAGAAATTGCATAAGATAGTCCATGTTTTTGGAGAAGAGTAAGAAATTCTAGAATTTGTATATGACAGTCCTCGTTTTTGGAGAAGAGAAAGAAATTCTAAAAATTGCATATGATAGTCCGTGTTTTTGGAGAAGAGAAAGAATTTCTAGAAATTGCATATGATAGTCCATGTTTTTGGAGAAGAGAAAGAAATTCCAAAAATTGCATATGATAGTCCACGTTTTTGGAGTAGAGAAAGAATTTCATAAATTACATATGATAGTCCATGTTTTTGGAGAAGGGAAAGAAATTTCAGAAATTGCATATGATAGTCCATGTTTTTGGAGAAGAGAAAGAAATTCCAAAAATTTCAAATGATAGACCATGTTTTCTGAGAAGGGAAAGAAATTCAAGAAAATGCATATGATAGTCCACGTTTTTGGACAAAGGAAAGAACTTCATAAATTACATGCGATAGTCCACGTTTTTGGAGAAGGGAAAGAAATTCCATAAATTGCATATGATTGTCCATGTTTTTGGAGAAGAGAAAGAAATTCTAGATATTGCATATGATAGTCCATGTTTCTGGAGAAGGGAAAGAAATTTCAAAAATTGCATATGATAGTCCACGTTTTAAGAGAAGAGAAAGAAATTCCAAAAACTTCATAAGATAGTCCACATTTTTGGAGAAGTGAAAGAAATCCTAGATTGCATATGATAGTCCACGTTTTTTGAGTAGAGAAAGAATTTCGTAAATTACATATGATAGTCCATGTTTTTGAAGAAGAGAAAAAAATTTAGAAATTGCATATGATAGTCCATGATTTTGGAGAAGAGAAAGAAATTCTAGAAATTGGATATGATAGTCCGTGTTTTTAGGGAATATAAAGAAATACCAGAAATTGCATAAGATAGTCCACATTTTTGGAGAAGAGTAAGAAATTCTAGAAATTGCATATGATAGTCCATGTTGTGGGAGAAGAGAAAGAATTTCTAGAAATTGCATATGATAGTCCATGTTGTGGGAGAAGAGAAAGAAATTCCAAAAATTGTATATGATAGTCCACGTTTTTTGAGAAGAGAAAGAAATTCCAAAAATTGCATATGATAGTCCACGTTTTTGGAGAAGAGAAAGAAATTCCAAAAACTGCATATGATAGTCCACGTTTTTGGAGAAGAGAAAGAAATCCTAGAAATTGCATATGATAGTCCACGTTTTTGGAGTAGAGAAAGAATTTCATAAATTTCATATGATAGTCCATGTTTTTGGAGAAGAGAAAGAAATTCTAGAAATTGGATATGATAGTCCATGTTTTTAGGGAATATAAAGAAATACCAGAAATTGCATAAGATAGTCCACGTTTTTGGAGAAGAGTAAGAAATTCTAGAATTTGTATATGACAGTCCTCGTTTTTGGAGAAGAGAAAGAAATTCTAGAAATTGCATATGATAGTCCGTGTTTTTGGAGAAGAGAAAGAATTTCTAGAAATTGCATATGATAGTCCATGTTTTTGGAGAAGAGAAAGAAATTCCAAAAATTGCATATGATAGTCCACGTTTTTGGAGTAGAGAAAGAATTTCATAAATTACATATGATAGTCCATGTTTTTGGAGAAGGGAAAGAAATTTCAGAAATTGCATATGATAGTCCATGTTTTTGGAGAAGAGAAAGAAATCCTAGAAATTGCATATTATAATCCACGTTTTTTGAGTAGAGAAAGAATTTCGTAAATTACATATGATAGTCCATGTTTTTGAAGAAGAGAAAAAAATGTTAGAAATTGCATATGATAGTCCATGATTTTGGAGAAGAGAAAGAAATTCTAGAAATTGGATATGATAGTCCGTGTTTTTAGGGAATATAAAGAAATACCAGAAATTGCATAAGATAGTCCACGTTTTTAGAAAAGAGTAAGAAATTCTAGAATTTGGATATGATAGTCCTCGTTTTTGGAGAAGAGAAAGAAATTCTAGAAATTGCATATGATAGTCCATGTTGTGGGAGAAGAAAAAGAATTTCTAGAAATTGCATATGATAGTCCATGTTTTGGGAGAAGAGAAAGAAATTCCAAAAATTGTATATGATAGTCCATGTTTTTTGTGAAGAGAAAGAAATTCCAAAAATTGCATATGATAGTCCACGTTTTTGGAGTAGAGAAAGAATTTCATAAATTACATCTGATAGTCCATGTTTTTGGTGAAGGGAAAGAAATTTCAGAAATTGCATATGATAGTCCATGTTTTTGGAGAAAAGAAAGAAATTCCAAAAATTTCATATGATAGACCATGTTTTTGGAGAAGAGAAAGAAATTCCAGAAAATGCATATGATAGTCCACGTTTTTGGAGAAGGGAAAGAACTTCATAAATTACATATGATAGTCCACGTTTTTGGAGAAGGGAAAGAAATTCCATAAATTGCATATGATAGTCCATGTTTTTGGAGAAGAGAAAGAAATTTTAGAAATTGCATATGATAGTCCATGTTTCTGGAGAAGGGAAAGAAATTCCAAAAATTGCATATGATAGTCCACTTTTTTAAAGAAGAGAAAGAAACTCCAAAAACTGCATATGATAGTCCACGTTTTTTGAGAAGAGAAAGAAATCCTATAAATTGCATATGATAGTCCACGTTTTTGGAGTAGAGAAAGAATTTCATAAATTACATATGATAGTCCATGTTTTTGGAGAAGAGAAAGAAATTTTAGAAATTGCCTATGATAGTCCATGTTTTTGGAGAAGAGAAAGAAATTCTAGAAATTGGATATGATAGTCCGTGTTTTTAGAGAATATAAAGCAATACCAGAAATTGCATTAGATAGTCCACGTTTTTGGAGAAGAGTAAGAAATTCCAGAATTTGTATATGATAGTCCTCGTTTTTGGAGAAAAGAAAGAAATTCTAGAAATTGCATATGATAGTCCATGTTTTGGGAGAAGAGAAAGAACTTCTAGAAATTGCATATGATAGTCCATGTTTTGGGAGAAGAGAAAGAATTTCTAGAAATTGCATATGATATTCCAAGTTTTTGGAGAAGAGAAAGAAATTCCAGAAATTGGATATGATAGTCCCTGTTTTTGGAGAATATAAAGAAATACCATAAATTGCATAAGATAGTCCACGTTTTTGGAGAAGACTAAGAAATTTCGGAATTTGTATATGATAGTCCTCGTTTTTTGAGAAGAGAAAGATATTCTAGAAATTGCATATGATAGTCCATTTTTTGGAAGAAGAGAAAGAATTTCTAGAAATTGCATATGATAGTCCATGTTTTGGGAGAAGAGAAAGAAATTCAAAAAATTGCATATGATAGTCCACGTTCTTGGAGTAGAGAAAGAATTTCATAAATTACATATGATAGTCCATGTTTTTGGAGAAAGGAAAGAAATTTCAGAAATTGCATATGATAGTCCATGTTTTTGGAGAAGGGAAAGAAATTCCAAAAATTGCATATGATAGTCCACGTTTTTGGAGAAGAGAAAGAAATTCCAAAAACTGCATATGATAGTCCACATTTTTGGAGAAGAGAAAGAAATCCTAGAAATTGCATATGATAGTCCATGTTTTTTGAGTAGAGAAGGAATTTCATAAATTACATATGATAGTCCATGTTTTTGGAGAAGAGAAAAAAATTTTAGAAATTGCATATGATAGTCCATTATTTTGGAGAAGAGAAAGAAATTCTAGAAATTGGATATGATAGTCCGTGTTTTTAGGGAATATAAATAAATACCATAAATTGCATAAGATAGTCCACGTTTTTGGAGAAGAGTAAGAAATTCTAGAATTTGTATATGATAGTCCTCGTTTTTGGAGAAGAGAAAGAAATTCTAAAAATTGCATATGATAGTCCATGTTTTGGGAGAAGAGAAAGAATTTCTAGAAATTGCATATGATAGTCCATGTTTTGGGAGAAGAGAAAGAAATCCCAAAAATTGCATATGATAATCCACGTTTTTGGAATAGAGAAAGAATTTCATAAATTACATCTGATAGTCCATGTTTTTGGTGAAGGGAAAGAAATTTCAGAAATTGCAAATGATAGTCCATGTTTTTGGAGAAAAGAAAGAAATTCCAAAAATTTCATATGATAGACCATGTTTTTGGAGAAGAGAAATAAATTCCAGAAAATGCATATGATAGTCCACGTTTTTGGAGAAGGGAAAGAACTTCATAAATTACATATGATAGTCCACGTTTTTGGAGAAGGGAAAGAAATTCCATAAATTGCATATGATAGTCCATGTTTTTGGAGAAGAGAAAGAAATTTTAGAAATTGCATATGATAGACCATGTTTTTGGAGAAGAGAAAGAAATTCCAAAAACTGCATATGATAGTCCACGTTTATGGAGAAGAGAAGGAAATCCTATAAATTGCATATGATAGTCCACGTTATTGGCGTAGAGAAAGAATTTCATAAATTACATATGATAGTCCATGTTTTTTAAGAAGAGAAAGAAATTTTAGAAATGCCTATGATAGTCCATGTTTTTTGAGAAGAGAAAGAAATTCTAGAAATTGGATATGATAGTCCGTGTTTTTACAGAATATAAAGAAATAGCAGAAATTGCATTAGATAGTCCACGTTTTTGGAGAAGAGTAAGAAATTCTAGAAATTGCATATGATAGTCCATGTTGTGGGAGAAGAGAAAGAATTTCTAGAAATTGCATATGACAGTCCATGTTGTGGGAGAAGAGAAAGAAATTCCAAAAATTGTATATGATAGTCCACGTTTTTTGAGAAGAGAAAGAAATTCCAAAAATTGCATATGATAGTCCACGTTTTTGGAGAAGAGAAAGAAATTCCAAAAACTGCATATGATAGTCCACGTTTTTGGAGAAGAGAAAGAAATCCTAGAAATTGCATATGATAGTCCACGCTTTTGGAGTAGAGAAAGAATTTCATAAATTTCATATGATAGTCCATGTTTTTGGAGAAGAGAAAGAAATTCTTGAAATTGCATAAGATAGTCCACGTTTTTGGAGAAGAGTAAGAAATTCTAGAATTTGTATATGACAGTCCTCGTTTTTGGAGAAGAGAAAGAAATTCTAGAAATTGCATATGATAGTCCGTGTTTTTGGAGAAGAGAAAGAATTTCTAGACATTGCATATGATAGTCCATGTTTTTGGAGAAGAGAAAGAAATTCCAAAAATTGCATATGATAGTCCACGTTTTTGGAGTAGAGAAAGAATTTCATAAATTACATATGATAGTCCATGTTTTTGGAGAAGGGAAAGAAATTTCAGAAATTGCATATGATAGTCCATGTTTTTGGAGAAGAGAAAGAAATCCTAGAAATTGCATATTATAATCCACGTTTTTTGAGTAGAGAAAGAATTTCGTAAATTACATATGATAGTCCATGTTTTTGAAGAAGAGAAAAAAATGTTAGAAATTGCATATGATAGTCCATGATTTTGGAGAAGAGAAAGAAATTCTAGAATTTGGATATGATAGTCCTCGTTTTTGGAGAAGAGAAAGAAATTCTAGAAATTGCATATGATAGTCCATGTTGTGGGAGAAGAAAAAGAATTTCTAGAAATTACATATGATAGTCCATGTTTTGGGAGAAGAGAAAGAAATTCCAAAAATTGTATATGATAGTCCATGTTTTTTGTGAAGAGAAAGAAATTCCAAAAATTGCATATGATAGTCCACGTTTTTGGAGTAGAGAAAGAATTTCATAAATTACATCTGATAGTCCATGTTTTTGGTGAAGGGAAAGAAATTTCAGAAATTGCATATGATAGTCCATGTTTTTGGAGAAGAGAAAGAAATTCCAAAAATTTCATATGATAGACCATGTTTTTGGAGAAGAGAAAGAAATTCCAGAAAATGCATATGATAGTCCACGTTTTTGGAGAAGGGAAAGAACTTCATAAATTACATATGATAGTCCACGTTTTTGGAGAAGGGAAAGAAATTCCATAAATTGCATATGATAGTCCATGTTTTTGGTGAAGGGAAAGAAATTTCAGAAATTGCAAATGATAGTCCATGTTTTTGGAGAAGAGAAAGAAATTCCAAAAATTTCATATGATAGACCATGTTTTTGGAGAAGAGAAATAAATTCCAGAAAATGCATATGATAGTCCACGTTTTTGGAGAAGGGAAAGAACTTCATAAATTACATATGATAGTCCACGTTTTTGGAGAAGGGAAAGAAATTCCATAAATTGCATATGATAGTCCATGTTTTTGGAGAAGAGAAAGAAATTTTAGAAATTGCATATGATAGACCATGTTTTTGGAGAAGAGAAAGAAATTCCAAAAACTGCATATGATAGTCCACGTTTATGGAGAAGAGAAAGAAATCCTATAAATTGCATATGATAGTCCACGTTATTGGCGTAGAGAAAGAATTTCATAAATTACATATTATAGTCCATGTTTTTTAAGAAGAGAAAGAAATTTTAGAAATGCCTATGATAGTCCATGTTTTTTGAGAAGAGAAAGAAATTCTAGAAATTGGATATGATAGTCCGTGTTTTTACAGAATATAAAGAAATAGCAGAAATTGCATTAGATAGTCCACGTTTTTGGAGAAGAGTAAGAAATTCTAGAAATTGCATATGATAGTAAATGTTTTGGGAGAAAAGAAAGAACTTCTAGAAATTGCATATGATAGTCCATGTTTTGGGAGAAGAGAAAGAACTTCTAGAAATTGCATATGATAGTCCATGTTTTGGGAGAAGAGAAAGAATTTCTAGAAATTGCATATGATATTCCAAGTTTTTGGAGAAGAGAAAGAAATTCTAGAAATTGGATATGATAGTCCCTGTTTTTGGAGAATATAAAGAAATACCATAAATTGCATAACATAGTCCACGTTTTTGGAGAAGAGTAAGAAATTCCGGAATTTGTATATGATAGTCCTCGTTTTTTGAGAAGAGAAAGAAATTCAAGAAATTGCATATGATAGTCCATTTTTTGGGAGAAGAGAAAGAATTTCTAGAAATTGCATATGATAGTCCATGTTTTGGGAGAAGAGAAAGAAATTCAAAAAATTGCATATGATAGTCCATGTTCTTGGAGTAGAGAAAGAATTTCATAAATTACATATGATAGTCCATGTTTTTGGAGAAAGGAAAGAAATTTCAGAAATTGCATATGATAGTCCAAGTTTTTGGAGAAGAGATAGAAATTCCAAAAATTTCATATGATAGACTGTTGCACCCCCAAAATTTGCCCTCTTTATTTGAGCTATAAGTTAATAATGACGTTTATTTCGTCATTTAAAAAGTGAAGAAAAATAGTAAAGAGTTTTCATGGAATTAGGAAGATACGGTGTGAAATGTGGTTTATACAGTGAAAATACGAGAAAATTCACAAGTCTTATTAGGAAGGTAATATGAGCTTGGTTCCAGCGTTACCCCGACTGTTTCGACGATATCTACAACTTTCGTGTTCGGCTCGAAAGCCACTTATTTGATGAAGGTTGTCAGATTTACAAAATTCTTGAGATTTCACAGTGAAAAATGGTGCTGAATGTAGAGTTTCAGGCCTTAGAAAATTCCTATCTCACAATCCGCTTGTCGGATTCGCTCGAAAATTTAATTGGAGTTCCATGACATCATTATCGAGATTTCATATGTTCGGACCGAAGGCCAATTATGCACTGAAAACTCCCAGCATTTTGAAGAACGTCGTAATCTTTCGGTGAAAAGTGTGTTTTCGGGTATGTCGCGCCTAGTTCGAAAATTCATAACTTCTTCGATTTTTATTGTATGAAGTCCATTCCGGCGGCATTTTCTTATAAATTTCGTTAGCTTAGATTCTTCGTCACACATGCTTGTTCAGATTTCGAGCCGAAGATGGAGTTTTATCGAGTTCTTTGAGCGGTACTCACAAAATTCTGCACAGTCGTGCCAGATGAATCGACGTTTCTCGTCATTCAAACGCACTTAATTTCTTCATCTCTTATCGGATTGAGACAATTCTCGCGGCTACGAGACACGAATTTGGTCATCTTCACAATGGCATTGGTTTCGTTCCGGAATTCAGAGCCGAGCCGAGTTTCCTTGAAAACGAGTCGAAAAGAGATAATTAAGGGCCTTGGACATTTCACCACTCACACTATATAAGTTATTTTTCTTCACATTCTCTCATAACTTCAATTTCACCCAAAATATCAAAAACACTTTCTCTCAATTCTCTTGGATCAAAACTACAAAAACTCACAAAACCTTCATCAATCTTCATCAATTCAAGATCAAATCTCAAGAACAAATGAAGATCAAAGCAAGAATCAAGAGTTTCCTTCCTTGTTGATCATCAAAATCGCATCTCTCTCCCTCTCCAAGGATCTCACGCACACTCTCTCTCGTCTCATCTCTCGGATTCGCGTTCGTGTTCGCGTCATGTTCGCGTCGTGTTCGTGTTCATCCGATCTCATTTTCTTCATTTGATCCGGTAAATTCACTACAAACCTTGCTAGATCATTGATTTTGTTGCTTAATTCGACATTGATCATGATGACTTTTGATTGTGGATGATAGATCTATGATAAATGATGATGATAATTACTTGTTGATTGAATGATTTGTGTTGATTTTGATTATTTGATTGAATTCGAGATTTACCGGTGAATTGTTGTTGATGATACATGCATGTTGCTTATGATCCAAGAAATGGCATGCTAAGTGTTTGATAATTTGAATGTGTGAAGCATTTGTGCTTAATTTTGAGTTCTAGCATGTGATGATTGATTGTGGAATGATAATTCATGATGCCTACGCTAAATTGATGCCATTTGAGGTTTGATAACGATTGCTCTTGATGGTATAATCATAATGCTTACGATTCAATGCTTGCATGCTAATTGTTCGATAGAATATTTAATTTTGCTCTTAAAGACCAATCAATTTGTTGAATAATGTGTTTGCTCTTGACTCATAACATTGCATGTTTGATATTTGCTTGTATGTTGAACATTCATGAATAATGGCATCATGTTTGCTTGCAAAAAAAAATTGATTTTTGGCAATTGGCACTGTTTAGGTCGACGTAAGCTCCATCTAGGTCGACCCAAATCTTTCTCGTGCGCTTCTAGTCCATTTAGGTCGACCCGAGATGAGTTTAGGTCGACCTAAAACCTTCATTTTCGCTTCTGGACCATTTAGGTCGACCTAGGGTGAGTTTAGGTCGACCAAAAATCTTCATATTCGACTCTGGACCATTTAGGTCGACCCAGGACCAGTTTAGGTCGACCTGGAGATGTTTCCTTCGTTTCTGGACCATTTAGGTTGACCCAGGTCGAGGGCAGGTCGACCTAGAATTGTGTTTTTTTGCTTCCTTTACTTCCTAACTTCAATCTTTCATATCTTTTTACTCGTAACTCCGATTTGCACGTTCTTTATATCGTTGGAAAGCTTGTGAAACGTGCTATCTTGTGAGATGATTGGTATTGATTGATTATGGTTTATTCATCTTTGTTTTCCCCTTGACATTTTGTTGTTCATTTCATATTTGCATTAGTTATTCATTTTCTCTTAGATTAGAATGCAATAACGCAATTCCGATTGCGATGTTTTGTTATCTCTAACTTGTGTGCTAGTGTGCAAGGCTTTTGGATAGTCACTGATCGACGCTTATTACGTGGGTGTTCCGCTTTACTCGCGGGACACGATCTCATTCAATTGTGTCTTGTTCTCATCTTGGAGACACGTTCCTATTACTTTATATCTGCTTGTTTGGTTTGCTTGTTCCTCTTGCAGGTGTATTGTGATTATGCTCGACGCGCATGTCGAACTTTGTGTGCTTTCATGGCTAATCGGTGTGCTGACTATTTGCTTTTGCTTTGCTAGCTTGCTCGCGGGATTCTTAGTTTCCTTGCTCTTCGCTTTAGTTTACGGATCATCATCCATTTGGTATTGATCCCGTTTCATTTTATTTCTCTCGCACTTTATCGCTTTCTCGCATCATCCTTTAACATGAGAAGTAGGACCTAGACATGCATCTGGCCAAGCCCTCGAAAGAGGCTCTGTTTTTGTTGGTGTGTTTACATTTGTGCTTTGCGGCAGGGAGTCACGGTGTAATAAGTCCTATATGGCACTCCGTTAAGTCCTCTTGGAAGGCATGCGGAAAGGATTAGCAATCAACCCCCGCCTTGTCTCATCGAGTCAGTTCAGTATGCGCATGCTATGCGTGGCTCGCTTCTGAACCTGCATAAGATCTTGTTATCGAGTATGTTAGGAAAAGGGTTCATGCAGCCGGACCCCCGCATTTCCTATAGCTCGCGTTGCTCGACGTTGATGCTCGGTGTACGCACGCACCGTTTTCCTTTCCGATCCATGACGGCTTGATTGCTGAAAGGGATCCGCTCCTCTTGTCTATGGCCCGATCATTTTCGCGAGGTCTAATGCTTGGTTGACTCGGGTGATCCGCTCCCCTTGGCTATGGCGGGACTACTTTTCTACCACTCGGCCAGTGTCGTTGGTTTTGTTTGCTTTACGAGCAGAACTCGTTTGTGTGATATTCTTGTTTGCTTTCCCTTTCCTTGTAGGTTGTTAGCATAGTTTAGACTGGTACCCTTTGTATGATAATATTAGGTAGCAAGCTTTTCCCCTTAGTTTAGGTTTTTCCTCATGCATTCTTTAAAACACAAACCACACTCTTTGATTTTCTTTTCTTAAGAGCTTGTTATTTCCGCTCCATTCCCAAGCGTAAGACTCCAAAGGTCGAGCAGCGGAGTGTGAATGTAACTCGTTCACCTAAAAAACACAAAACAAACAGAAACTAGTTAGCCGAGCTACGGCACCTCTGATTCCTCAAAAAGGATACGTAGGCAGCGGGGTAGGGCCCGTGCGAGTATAATCCTTTCTTTTCCCTACATTCTGCATGCATTTTAGTCTAGATTAGCGCAGTTTGCTTACACACCCATAGATTTAGACACTAGCGTGGATACCATCGAGTACGATGGGCGCGAGGGGTGCTAATACCTTCCCCTCGCGTAACCGACTCCCTTACCCTTTTCTCTGGTCGTGAGACCGTTGTTTTGTTTTGTAGTTTGCTGGCATTCCATTCCTTTTGAGGATCAATATGTTAGTGGCGACTCTGTTAATTTTCGCGGTAGCGACAGTTGGCGACTCTGCTGGGGACGTCTTGACCTATTGCGGGTCCAGACTCAGTGAGTCGATCCTAGCGCTTGTGTGTTTATCTTTGGGTGTTTTACTGCTTTGCATATTTATCTGTTTGCATTGCATTCTATGTGCGATTTTACTTTTCTGCATCATATTCTGGACTATCTGGATTTCTATCTATGGGTGGGTGTTTCAAGAGGTAAAAGACCCAATACCCAGGTCATGAGTGATACCATAGAAACTAGGGCTAGAGTGGCCGTGACGGACAGAAGGCGTATGCCTGATTGATCTGATCACGTATCCACGGGCAGAGCTTGGTGGAATGAGGCAATAGCGTATGATAACGCCTACATTCGATCCTCTGTTGGCTTTTCGACCTACCTTGGCCTAGATTTACCCGTGAGGGGGGAGGGAATCAATCAGTGCTTAACAGGTACATTGTTGGTGACTTTGGTTCTTGTTCGAGGGTTACCGCTGTTCTCGTTCGTGGGTTATCGCTGTTCTCGTTCGAGGGTTGTTACCATGGTTCTCGTTCGTGGGTTACTGTTGATCTTGTTCGAGTGGTTTTGTTCTGTGATGATGACTATGATTCTGATTCTATTGACTGTATCCCGTGATCTACGGGGAGTTCCGAATTGGTGTCGAACTTTGAGGAAATCCAGACATGTCCGGTGGGAGATGTCATACCCCGAAATTTGCCCATCTCGTTTCATCTGAAGGGTACAAGAGATTATAGGTCCTCCAAAAAAGTCAACAAGAAATACCTTTTAGGTCAAAGCTCATAACTTGAGCATGGAAGATCCAATCGAGGTGAAACTAAAAGGAGGTTTTAAAGGACTCATCAGGCTTTCTAAAAAGTCCTGGAACATGGTTATATGGCAAAAAGTAAAGGAGATGCAAGGCTTAGAAGTTGGTCGATTTTGGAGAAATACACAAGAGCCAATTTGGACAAAATCACTTATTTTAACTAATGGGCCTAGGTTTGAGTTTCTAAACATGGTCATGAGTACATTATGAGCCCACATGCCATTCTTTATTTCCTTTACTTATTTATTTATTTATATTGAGGTTTTATTCATAAAATAATCAATTTAAATTAAATAAATAATAAGAATAATCAAAGATTAGGATGAGATCTTATTTCTATCAAATATGGAACAATATATCTAGGAGAAATCAAGGAAATTTCGTGGAGAGAGAAAGATATATGATAGATACCAAAATAGCAAGTTTGCATGATTTTCTCAAACAAAATATTTTCTCAAGACAATCAAGGATTACTCATATTTTTCCAACCCTAATTGGCCCATATATATACTAAAAAACATTCAGAAAGAGGGGGGACGAAATCAGAAGGAGGAGAGGCAGCCATATGACTTAGGGTTTGCACTTCAAAATCAAGTAAAAGTTGCATCATAAGACTGGGAATTGCAGGCCCTCTCAAGTGTTTTTAAGGACTTCTTCGTCCTCCTGAGGATTGCAGGGACCGAGAACAGCAGCCATTCGTGCTTGCAAACGCCCAGAACCCTATCATTCGCCATGGCCGGAGGTAAGGTTCTCTAATTTCGAATTCATTGATCCAGGTCTTTCTAACCGTTTTTTGTGCATAGGCACGCTCAGGGACTTATTTAGAGGAGAATTGACGCATTGCTCGTGAGTTTTCAGACCGGAAGCGCAACGTGCCATGATTAGGGCACCGAGGTCGAGTGGCTGCGTTTTCATGGTTACAGATGTTTTCAGCCGAAACTAACCATTCCATTGAACTCGCAGCATCGTGTTTGGTGGACCTGGGTATTTCTTTTGGCTTCGTTGTTGCTGTTTTGCAGGTTTGCGAAAGTGCTTCATCGGAGAAGATGAACAGCGTTACTGTTCCGGTGGGCTGCAGCGCCTTTGACTCGAGGAAGACCGGCGTGGATGCGTGGCAGGCAGCCATTCGTCTATTCAAATCCTAGCTGCGCGCGCAACATTCTGTTAGACGCTGGCCTTAGGTTCTAGAGGGGGGTGAATAGATCGTTCACAGTTTTACGGAGTTAAAACGACTTTTCAGCGGAAGTGATTCTTAATCGACTCGCGTCTATTCCGAACCACTATCGAAACGATTGTATATGTGTTTAAAAACCAGTCAAAACTTGAGGTAAGTGATAAGAGGATACGTTGCAGAATCAAGGCGTTGCTCTTATTGAAAATCAGATTAACTTCTTATATGATGGACAATGTTTGCAATGCAGTAAGAGTGATAGAAACAAATATACAAACACTTGGTGATAATGATCAAATTGATGGTGATTCAATATGTGATGGATTGTGATGTTTATATAGGTTCTTAATTCACAATCTTAACACTCGAATCGTTGATCAATTTGCTATTATAACCAAATATGAACAGAATGTAAATGAAAAAGTAAAAGCGACAAGAACATGATATTTGTTTAGGCAGTTCGTCGATCGTCCTCGCTACGACTACGTCTGCCCCCAATTCCAAATTGAAATTGGGTAATCTTTCATTAATGTTGAAAGTAGTATATACAAAGAAGATAACAAAGCGATAAACGATAAACCAATTATGTCGATCCTTTGAATCTTCTTCCCTCTTAATCTTGTGCAAGATCAAGGTTATCCAAGAGCTTCACTTTGATTCCCTTCTGCAGTGTCTTGATTCCTTGAACTCCCCGTTCCTCAATCGTTACACTCAGCCGAATCCTCAATGAACGCCTCTTGATAAAAACCCCAAAGAACCACCCGTCGTGGAGGACAAAACCCGCAGATTTTATTCACCAACAAACCCCACAAACCTTCACCCACTAGGAATCTTCAATTCCGTTCCATGGACGTTATCGAACTCATCACTAACCCGCAACGCAAGAATGATTATGTGTAATTGTGTTGGAGATGATGAAGAACGAAGATGAGAAGCGTTTGTGTATCTTTCAGTCGTTGGTGTTTTGAATAATTAAGCCTTGCACAATATATATGATTGCATAACAGTTGAAACCAAGAAAAACTGATTTTTGGACTTTCTTGATCAGTTAGGTCGACCTCTTGTAGAGGTTAGGTCGACCTAGCAGTGCTTGCTGAAGTTTGCTCCCAGTTAGGTCGACCTGTTGAAGGAGTAGGTCGACCAGAATACTCTTCTGATGTGTTCTGGGAACATTTTCTTAGATTAGGTCGACCTGGTTGTTATGTAGGTCGACCTAGCAGCAGTATATGTATTTTTCTTCATTTTAGGTCGACCTGGGTTGCCAGTAGGTCGACCTAACTGCTGATTTTCTGCATTTTCCTTGTTCAGCTTGTGTTGAGTCGACCTTTATGCATAGTAGATCATCCTGTGCTTTCATGAGTGATTAAATGCTTTGCTCTTCCGATTCCTCCTTGTTGTTTGGATGCTCATTTGAGTTTCCCATAAATCAAAAACATCTTAGAGTGTAATCTTGTATTCACATACTCCCCCTTTTTGATGATGGCAAACCAATAGTCAAAAGCTTTGGTAGTAAGTGACACAGACTCAACAAGGCTCCCCCGTACATCCAGCATCTATTTCTCAACCAAGCAATCTCTCCACAAAGCTCCCCCGTACACTCAGCATCTATTGTATCTATCTCCCCCTTTGACAACATCAAAAAGAGAAACAAAGAAAACAGAGTAGGAGAGTAACAAGAGAAATAAAGAATATCGGTAGTCATAGAGATAGATAACATGTAAATGGTGAAATCATAAGAACTGAACATGTTTTAAAGAAAACCAACAACATACATAGTAGTTCAAGAGATTAATAAAAGAAAAAGAGAGTACTACATCATATAATGTTTTTAACATAATGCTTAATGAAATGAAATGCAAATGAAATGATGATATGATGAAGAATTCATCCTAACGCATGCCCCTTCTTCCTCTTCCTCTTTGAAATGTGTGAGGCCGATCTTCTTCAACTTGTTCCAGCAGATCCAGGACAGACATGTTAAGAGTATTGAAGCTTTGACTCATGTTTGCATGACGATGCAATGCCGTTTCCTCAAACTGATTCTGTCTTAGAGTAGAGTTGGAGGCGAAAGTTTCAAAATCGTTTTTGTGGTCTTGAACCAAACTATATAGCGATTGATATTGACGTTGTTGTTCATCATACCTATCTTGTTGAAGCTGCTGCATGGTTTGGAACTGAAGTTGCTGTGTTTCAAAGTTCTGCTGTTGTTGAAGTTGCATAGCTTCAAGCATAGATACTATGTTGGATTGATCAGGAGGAGGTGGAGCAGTGTATCCCCAAGGAATTTCTTCCTCTTGAGACGGAACATATTGCCAATTTGGATCCGTGTCATGAGCTATGTCTTCCATGGTTTGATCCTCATCATTTGCTATTTCTTGATCATTTCCCTCTTCCTCATTTCCTACATTGTTTCCAAACTCCGTGGGATCATCATAGTTGTAGATAACCTTCCCTGTTCCCTTTTGAATGAGATAATAGGTTTTCCTAACAGGATTCCAATGATATCCCATAAGAGTCAAAGTGGTTTGTGAGAATTCTTGGGATTGATGTATGCGAGTGTAGTGTAAGTGATCAAGTCGCATACCAAAGTGATTGACAATTGTTTGAATGATTGATCCATAACACAGGGCTGTAGTTTTCTGTTTGACCTCATGAAACTTAGCAGCTAGGAAGTGAGGCCAGTGTAAACGCGTTCTATTTTGCAGCAGATACATGAGCACCACTTCATTCCTTTCAATTCTCGAATATCCTCCTGCCCTTGGTCGAATGATTCTTGAGATTACCCAATTCAAGAGCCTAGGATCTCGCTTCAAATGACCGGCTGTTATTGTTTCATTAGATCTGTCAAATACCGAAGGGTCTTTGAGGATAGACTTCATGTAAGCCTCATGGTCATAGTTTCCCGGTACATCCTCGTCTACCATACGGAGTTCATCACCGGTTGAGATGATGAACTGGAAGCAATTTCCTTTCCTTTTCTTGATTTTGGAGGCATGGTTGGAGATGCTTTGTGTGAGAGGGATGATTTTTGGACAATTTTGAGTTTGAGGAATTAGGGTTAGCCGTACCAAATGTGATGAGAATGAGAGGGAATGCAAGAATGGAATGTTTTGAATGAATGTGAATGGGTCGGGTCGACCTAACAGACCCAAATCTGGAAAAATAACAGCAGTAGGTCGACCTAAAGTGAGGCTGGGTCGACCTAACAGAAGTAACAAAAAAAAATGACCAATTTAGGTCGACCTAAATTTTGAGTAGGTCGACGCAACTGGACCTTTTTAGTTTCTGTAAAGAAGCTTCTTATGTAGGTCGACTCAAATACAGAGTAGGTCGACCTAAGTTTCCTTAAATGATGAAAATGCCTTAGAAATGTTTCTATATGATGTATTTTTGTTTTGTCATTTGCTTGAATGCACAAACATTGTATGTTATGAATTAAAATGATGAACACATATACATAAATATTTGAGAAGAGTAGATAAGAACACATGAAGTCACTATAAGCATGTTAATTGATAGCATATTATAGCATCAATAAAATTTTTGGAAGTGAACAATAAACATGTTACCGCTTTCTCAATATGTAGGTGTTTTGTCATCATTGTGTGGAGTCTTCTTGTCAGTGTGCCATACTCCTAGATTTGATGATGAATTGTTTTGATGGAATGTTTTACAGGTTGATTTTTGCGAAAAACTCTTTTAGTATCGATTTACTTGATGTTCTCCCGGATGTAGGACATAGTCCCAAACAATATTCTGCTAATAATATGTTTAAAATCTCTTTGCAACGCAACTTGCCAATTTGCACATCAAGTAATGCGTCCTATGTGTTTTTCTGTTTCTTCATTCTGTCTTCATAGATGACATACCAAGAGTGGTATGTCTTCCTTTATGTGTCTTGAGCACCAGCTGTCAAGGAACCACCACCTTTCGGCGATGTCAAGACACATTTCCTGCGAAATTAAATTAGAGTGGAAGGTCCCCAATAGCTTTCTTTCTCTTGTATTGATGAGCCATAAAGCATAAGTTTGCTAATTCTTCTTCATCGCTTGATGAGCTTTCACTAGATGAATCACTTTCCCATGCTATGTAGGCTCTTTTAGATTTGTTATGGCCTTTGCTTTGGTTCTTCTCTTTTTCTTTCTCAAGGTATGGACAATCCGGTTTGTAGTGACCGGCTTTCCCACAATTGAAGCATAGCCCTTTGATTTTTCCTTTGTTGTTGTCATCTTGTTTGAACTTAGTTGATTGCTTTCTATAGTTGATCAATCCTTTGTTAGAATGCTTTGCTCCATTTTTCTTTAGATATTTGTTGTATCTTCGCACAAACAGTCCCATTTCCTCATCATCGGAGTCTTCGTCATCACTTGTGTCACTATCCTTTGGCTCTCGTTTTGAGGTCTTGGAGCTCGAAGCTTTTAGAGCTATTGACTTCTTCTCTACCTCTTTTTCCATGTTCTTTTCTTTCTTTGTCCTTTTCTCATGCATGTCAAGGCATTTAAGGTGTTGTTCATGTTCCTCTAGTTTACCAAATAGAGTTGTGATGTCTAAAGTGTTTAGATCATTTGCTTCCTTTATTGCTGTAACTTTGGGTTGCCATTCCCTGTTCAAACATCTTAAGATTTTGTTAGTAGCAACTGCATTGGAAACAGGTCTATCAAGAGAATTTAAACGATTTTTCAAGTGAACGAATCTCTTCTGCATGTTTTTGATGGATTCCCCATCTTCCATGTGGAAGAGTTCGAATTCTTGAGTTAGCGTATTGATTCTAGCTAGTTTGACATCATCCGTTCCCTCGTGGGCAACTTGCAATGTGTCCCACATAGCTTTAGCTGATCTACAATGGGAAACGCGATAGTATTCATCAACTCCTAGAGCTGAGATTAGAATGTTTCTCGCTTTCCAATCGTATGCATATCTCTTTTCATCTTCAGCATTCCAAGTATCTTCTGGTTTTGGAACAACTGCACCAGCTGCATTTGTCATAGTGATCTGAAATGGACCATTGACAATAGCTGTCCAGATGTTCCTATCAATTGCATTGATATGGACACACATACAATCCTTCCAATAGCCGTAGTTTTCGCCGTTGAAAACTGAAGCTCTATTATGAGCCCCTTTAGGTCCGGAAGCCATCTTTCCAATAAGTGTTTCACGTAGCACGGAATAAACCAGAGCTCTTGATGCCACTTGTTAGACGCTGGCCTTAGGATCTAGAGGGGGGGTGAATAGATCGTTCACAGTTTTACGGAGTTAAAAAGACTTTTCAGCGGAAGTGATTCTGAATCGACTCGCGTCTATTCCGAACCACTATCGAAACGATTGTATATGTGTTTAAAAACCAGTCAAAACTTGAGGTAAGTGATAAGAGGATACGTTGCAGAATCAAGGCGTTGCTCTTATTGAAAATCAGATTAACTTCTTGTATGATGGACAATGTTTGCAATGCAGTAAGAGTGATAGAAACAAATATACAAACACTTGGTGATAATGATCAAATTGATGGTGATTCAATATGTGATGGATTGTGATGTTTATATAGGTTCTTAATTCACAATCTTAACACTCGAATCGTTGATCAATTTGCTATTATAACCAAATATGAACAGAATGTAAATGAAAAAGTAAAAGCGACAAGAACATGATATTTGTTTAGGCAGTTCGTCGATCGTCCTCGCTACGACTACGTCTGCCCCCAATTCCAAATTGAAATTGGGTAATCTTTCATTAATGTTGAAAGTAGTATATACAAAGAAGATAACAAAGCGATAAACGACAAAACCAATTATGTCGATCCTTTGAATCTTCTTCCCCCTTAATCTTGTGCAAGATCAAGGTTATCCAAGAGCTTCACTTTGATTCCCTTCTGCAGTGTCTTGATTCCTTGAACTCCCCGTTCCTCAATCGTTACACTCAGCCGAATCCTCAATGAACGCCTCTTGATAAAAACCCCCAAGAACCACCCGTCGTGGAGGACAAAGCCCGCAGATTTTATTCACCAACAAACCCCACAAACCTTCACCCACTAGGAATCTTCAATTCCGTTCCATGGACGTTATCGAACTCATCACTAACCCGCAACGCAAGAATGATTATGTGTAATTGTGTTGGAGATGATGAAGAACGAAGATGAGAAGCGTTTGTGTATCTTTCAGTCGTTGGTGTTTTGAATAATTAAGCCTTGCACAATATATATGATTGCATAACAGTTGGAACCAAGAAAAACTGATTTTTGGACTTTCTTGATCAGTTAGGTTGACCTCTTGTAGAGGTTAGGTCGACCTAGCAGTGCTTGCTGAAGTTTGCTCCCAGTTAGGTCGACCTGTTGAAGGAGTAGGTCGACCAGAATACTCTTCTGATGCGTTCTGGGAACATTTTCTTAGATTAGGTCGACCTGGTTGTTATGTAGGTCGACCTAGCAGCAGTATATGTATTTTTCTTCATTTTAGGTCGACCTGGGTTGCCAGTAGGTCGACCTAACTGCTGATTTTCTGCATTTTCCTTGTTCAGCTTGTGTTGAGTCGACCTTTATGCATAGTAGATCATCCTGTGCTTTCATGAGTGATTAAATGCTTTGCTCTTCCGATTCCTCCTTGTTGTTTGGATGCTCATTTGAGTTTGCCATAAATCAAAAACATCTTAGAGTGTAATCTTGTATTCACACATTCCTATTGGAGAGGCAACTTGATCACACTCTCTCTTTCTCTCCTCTATTGGTTTACGTGAATGGATGGGGGGCCACGTCTAGGTTTGTTTTTGATTCAACCATTCAGTACGCATGTTAATATTTATCAATTATTGTGCGTTATGTGTATTGTAACACCCCATTTCTACCCGGCAATTATATATTAAAATCAGAGTTTTCAAAATTTCTCAATAAACAAATGAGGCGTCACATAATCAAAACAAAACAAATCACCTCGTCGCATAAAGCGGATACATAATACCTTTGAAGCAGAATAACTTATTTTATTAAAACACAGCGGAATCACTTAAGAATATATTCAATAAAATATCTTCAGTTAACTTATCATTTTGTCCAACCAAAATGAAACAATTAAATAGAAACATCATAAATAATATAAATCGTTCCCCCTAGAGTGCTACGTATCAGAGCGACAACCGACTCGAGTAACGGCAACTAAATCTTCATACTTGAATACCTGCACGTTGCCAATATAAAGGCAACGGCGAAACAAGAGAAAAGGGTGAGATATCAAATCATATAAGTGGGCGTATGATAAAGTGCATGCTAGGATTCAGATATATAAAATCATCACATTGCAAGTATCAATAGCTACTATACACATCATACTTCTACACTTCATTAGTCTCACATACTTTTCATCACACAACAAGTCACAATCATATAAATAGTATCATCCAATAAATTTCACATATTCAAGTATGCACAAAATTCAATAGTATAATACTCAAAAGATTCAATTACTATTATCCCAAATATATACATAATCCATCATTATCACATATTCACACATTTAGCCAATTATGTATCAAAACATCACCAATTTCAATTATCACATCTCATGTACACATAACAATCACAAAAGTGCATATATTCAAATATCACATAACCTCAATGTGACCCAATTCAAGACATGTGACTCTATGCATGTGGTACCCAATGTGGACCCAAAGTCCCACCGCTTCCGATTCATATAGAATCTAGCCACGCTTGAGATCCGGACAAGATCAAAGCCACCAAATGTAAACATATAGTTTACCGCTTTCCGAATTCACTCTAGAATCCAAGCCGCTTTCGATCCGGACAAGATCAAAGCTACTACGCATGTTTCCAATTAAGGATCAACGTAATCTACGTCTATTTCCATTCAAGGATCACCGTCTAATACCATGTGAACCCACAGTTTCACCGCTTCCACAATAAAGCCGACTATGCTATGAATGAATGTACAATGAACAACAATATATGCAATTAAGATTATCTCTTCAATCCTAACTTACCGCATACGACAATAATCCAACTCTATGAATTATCCACCAATTGTACACAACATTCACAACACATAGATATTACTCACATATAAAAGACCAATTAATCCATTACGATTCACAAAATCCAATTAACACTAGTAACCATACTATCTCATGTTAATTCTCATTTCGCCAATTATATGTGAACATACACTTTTAAAATCAAACTATTAATCATTAAAATTACTGCTATCCAAATACCCACAAAGAATCAATACCAAAACAACATCATTGGCATAGCAATATATATTTCTCAACATACATATTCATGCCAAAACACAATTACGGATAAATTCTCAAAATATCGTAATTTACCGACAAACCAAATAGTTGATCTAATTCCAAATTATATTCCAATCAATTAAACACATTGAAATTAATTCAACTATTAATTTAATCAACCAATTAATAATCACACTATATTAATTTAATTCACTTTTATTTCTACTCCATTTCCAATTTCTAACATTCTATTGCTCAAGACCATTTTTATTGAAAAGAATATCGCGCTAGCATTCTAACGCTTCAAACGGGGACTCGAACGGAGTTACGGTTTAAAAGATATGAATTGTTAAAGTTCCAATGAAAAAGCAAACACCGACATTATACACTGACAACTCTAAAGATGTCAGAATTATTCAAAACAAACAAAAGTAAGACTCTTAGTAATTCAAAATAACTCTAACAACTTTATTGTCAACTCTAACAACTCTGTTGACAACTTTAATAACTCTATTGACAACTCTATTAGCAACTCTAACAACTCTATTCAAATTAAAATAATTTAAATTAGCTTATTAATCTAATTATTTATCTCTAATTTCAAAACTCCTAAAATAATTACAAATAATATTAATTCCAATTCCATTATATTCTATTCCTAAAATGTGTGTCAATTTCTATCACAAAATCAATATTTATTTATAAAGAATATTTAAATTAAAACCCAATTTCGGTCGATTCGTAAAATATCACAATTTCAACAAAATAAAACCACCACGTTAATCTATTAATTAACCTTAACTACCACGTAAATTTTCATCAAATTCCGGACAACTAATTATACCGTTTAAATCGATTATTTCAGTGAAACAGAGCTATTTGAATTGCATAACACCACTACTTCTAAAATTCACTCTGAGTCAGTTAATAAAAAAAATGAAGCGGACATGTAGTTCTGCAAGGTGTTGCAATAACATAATCATAATATAACCATACCAGTCATGTATTACTCCTATATATATTTATAATCATATATAGTGAATATATTAGACCACACCCCTTTTCATTCTTTCATCATGTGAAAACTAAAGTTTTTCTTAAACATGGATTATATCCTATTCATTGTTCTCACTTTTGTGGTATGGTTTTATATATTCATTTTACTTAACACCGGTGGCACAGTACAGAAAAAAATAGTTCAAAATATATATATTGTCCCTGTGAATGAACCGGAGGGTAAGATATTCGCTCAAACCCTCTCATTAACAGATCAACAATTAAAGCAGCACCTCAAATTCATATATTTTATGGCATACATCCCACTTCAAACAATCAATTAACACAAGTAATAATAATAATCTAGACATCTAATTTCCCCACATACAATTGTTCATAAGCCCCATTATAGGAAGAGAATCCCACCCTTATCTTATCAATGGAAGCAACTCAATGGGTGACACCATGGATGAAAAATCTTCAAGTTTCTTCTCCATAGTCTTGGCTCTTTCTCCTCTATTCTTATTTCTTCATTATGACAACTCCCCCTTTCCAAAATCTCTAAAACCCTAATATAAAACCAATTGGGCTTAGCGTTTAAATCCTCTCATTATTTAATATCCTCCAAAATCAATTTAGGCCCAATAAGAGATATAACTCAAATAATCAATTATATCACTTATAATAATAATTCTTTCAATATAATAATTCCGAATTATAAATAATATTATTCTTTATATTATTTTCTGACTATCCAACTTCAATTTATATAATTTCAAATACGCCCTTAAATAACACCGACAATCCGAATTCGACTAAATCAAATATTTAAATCCTTCAATAATTTAATTAACCAATTTAATTAAATTCGGGGTGTTATAACTCTCCCCCACTTAGAATATTTTCGTCCTCGAAAATTCGCTCAACACCATCCAAAGACAAACCTCGTATCTAAATCTCAAATCTCCAAATCGCGCTTGGTAACACTTCGATCACTACCTCTTCGTCACAACAACGATTCTCATGAACACTAACACATTACAGTTCTTACCAGTTTTGCAATAATCAACGACTCAATGCAGTATTCTGGCGCATCACACTTATTCCAACAGTTCGTCAATCCAAATATCAAGATAACTCATCTTTACCGACTTCTAGGATATAGTTTCTTACTCCCTCAAGCCTTACAACAACAATGTCACCTAAGGCTTCCGCTGATCAACTCTGATAATTCTCTTTTAAGTCACCATTCTCGATAAAATCCCGTCTACTTATATGGTTCACAAATTCTCGATCCAATACAAACTTTCTTCAATACTCATCCTCACATCATTATTTACTTGATATTTCCAATCTTTCACTTTGCGACACTCGCTTGTATAAAACGTACCACAATGATTGTTAATCTCATCTAATTCTAACTCAACCATCCTTCTTACCAAGCTACACAAATTGATGGGCGACTATCTTCACGATAAAATATAGACTCTTTCTACACTATTAAGACAACAAGACAAATCTATAACGTCCAACACGAGTTTCGTCTACCAATAACAATAGATTGAGGGTGATCAGTTCCCCAATTTGCCAATTAGTATCCGACAACCTTAGTGGAGTATAAATCGTTGTTACATCATAATAGCGTTCTTTCCGAATTTCCACTTAAATCCAATCACACGACGTAATCCAATGATCCACTTTGGGTTTTCACAACTCCTACAATATCTTACCTTATTAATCGATCTTGTCGATTAGACACCAACGTCCAAACATAATACAAAAGTCTGATTCATAATCACTTAGCATCACACAATTCGTTTCGTCTCAACCGAAGTCCTCCTCACAATAAACTGGCGATAGAAATTCCATACAGTCCTTCTTTTATACACACCGCCACTTTTGGCATCCCAAATACGACTTCTATCATCCCTAAGTATGAATTTTTCTTCGCTACTACTTCACTCTTCCTTAAAAGTCATCAGTACTCAAATCATCTTTAATACCTAACATCTCGTTCTCTCATCTTAATCATCAACAACAAGTTCTTCTTAACTTCGCTTCAGACATTTGCGGTAATAACCATTCTTATTTAACAGGCTTACGCATTTCCATAAGGTAGAATACAACTTCATCTCTTCGTAGGCTCAAATGGTACGTCCAACTGATACTCGAAACCCAAGATACAAATCTCTGACGTTATTCGAATTCTAAACATCGACGTCAAGCATCGGAAATTTTTATGTCATCTCCCAACTCCTCAATTAACCTTGACGACAACTGTACCTCATCCCAACATCATCACGTCAGAATCACATCAGTTACGGTTGCGGAAATCATTCTTATAATACACATCATCTCGTTATCTTTCTGACGCTTCAAACGGAGTTCAAATCAGATATGCGAAACTCAAGCTACGCGCATTCTCGAGTTCCAACTCGGGTTCGCAATTTATAACACTTCACACATCGACTATGTCCGTTAATCACTTATGCGAGTCTAACATAAAGTCTACCGCAACTTTATCACTTTAACACTTGTCAAAGACCGGCATCAGACACAAAGGTTAAACACACCGACAAGTTCTCAGTCCTCAACCGTGTTGAACATCGCCACTCTCTAACTTTTGTCTCCCAAAATTATCCTTAACTTCACATCGTCTTCGACTCTGGGTAACATCCAAAACTCTCAACAACACTTGCATCGTCGCTTGTCGACAGCATACCTGACCATCCCTTACAACAGAAAAGTCTTCGAGAAGTAAAACTTCTCCTTCACTTGGAATCAAACCAATCCATGCAACAAAGCAAACAAGTATCGGCAGTGTTTCACACACATGTCACGTACTAAGGAATACAACACTGACAACATTCAACTGTCACACAACTTAACTGACTCGACAACTTGGCCGGACGGACCGACCTGCTCTGATACCACTATTGTAACACCCCATTTCTACCTGGCAATTATATATTAAAATCATAGTTTTCAAAATTTCTCAATAAACAAATGAGGCGTCACATAATCAAAACAAAACAAATCACCTCGTCGCATAAAGAGGATACATAGCACCTTTGAAGCAGAATAACTTATTTTATTAAAACACAGCGGAATCACTTAAGAATATATTCAATAAAATATCTTCAGTTAACTTATCATTTTGTCCAACCAAAATGAAACAATTAAATAGCAACATCATAAATAATATAAATCGTTCCCCCTAGAGTGCTACGTATCAGAGCGACAATCGACTCGAGTAACGGCAACTAAATCTTCATACTTGAATACCTGCACGTTGCCAATATAAAGGCAACGGTGAAACAAGAGAAAAGGGTGAGATATCAAATCATATAAGTGGGCGTATGATAAAGTGCATGCTAGGATTCAGATATATAAAATCATCACATTGCAAGTATCAATAGCTACTATACACATCATACTTCTACACTTCATTAGTCTCACATACTTTTCATCACACAACAAGTCACAATCATATAAATAGTATCATCCAATAAATTTCACATATTAAAGTATGCACAAAATTCAATAGTATAATACTCAAAAGATTCAATTACTATTATCCCAAATATATACACAATCCATCATTATCACATATTCACACATTTAGCCAATTATGTATCAAAACATCACCAATTTCAATTATCACATCTCATGTACACATAACAATCACATAAGTGCATATATTCAAATATCACATAACCTCAATGTGACCCAATGCAAGACATGTGACTCTATGCATGTGGTACCCAATGTGGACCCAAAGTCCCACTGCTTCCGATTCATATAGAATCTAGCCACGCTTGAGATCCGGACAAGATCAAAGCCACCAAATGTAAACATATAGTTTACCGCTTTCCGAATTCACTCTAGAATCCAAGCCGCTTTCGATCCGGACAAGATCAAAGCTACTACGCATGTTTCCAATTAAGGATCAACGTAATCTACTTCTATTTCCATTCAAGGATCACCGTCTAATACCATGTGAACCCACAGTTTCACCGCTTCCACAATAAAGCCGACTATGCTATGAATGAATGTACAATGAACAACAATATATGCAATTAAGATTATCTCTTCAATCCTAACTTACCGCATACGACAATAATCCAACTCTATGAATTATCCACCAATTGTACACAACATTCACAACACATAGATATTACTCACATATAAAAGACCAATTAATCCATTACGATTCACAAAATCCAATTAACACTAGTAACCATACTATCTCATGTTAATTCTCATTTCGCCAATTATATGTGAACATACACTTTTAAAATCAAACAATTAATCATTAAAATTAATGCTATCCAAATACCCACAGAGAATCAATACCAAAACAACATCATTGGCATAGCAATATATATTTCTCAACATACATATTCATGCCAAAACACAATTACGGATAAATTCTCAAAATATCGTAATTTACCGACAAACCAAATAGTTGATCTAATTCCAAATTATATTTTAATCAATTAAACACATTGAAATTAATTCAACTATTAATTTAATCAACCAATTAATAATCACACTATATTAATTTAATTCACTTTTATTTCTACTCCATTTCCAATTTCTAGCATTCTATTGCTCAAGACAATTTTTATTGAAAAGAATATCGCGCTAGCTTTCTAACGCTTCAAACGGGGACTCGAACGGAGTTACAGTTTAAAAGATATGAATTGTTAAAGTTCTAATGAAAAAGCAAACACCGACATTATACACTGACAACTCTAAACATGTCAGAATTATTCAAAACAAACAAAAGTATGACTCTTAGTAATTCAAAATAACTCTAACAACTTTATTGTCAACTCTAACAACTCTATTGACAACTTTAATAACTCTATTGACAACTCTATTAGCAACTCTAACAACTCTATTCAAATTAAAATAATTTAAATTAGCTTATTAATCTAATTATTTATCTCTAATTTCAAAACTCCTAAAATTATTACAAATAATATTAATTCCAATTCCATTATATTATATTCCTAAAATGTGTGTCAATTTCTATCACAAAACCAATATTTATTTATAAAGAATATTTAAATTAAAACCCACGTTAATCTACTAATTAAACTTAACTACCACGTAAATTTTTATCAAATTTCGGACAACTAATTATACCATTTAATTCGATTATTTCAATCAAACGGAGCTATTTGAATTGCATAACACCACTACTTCTAAAATTCACTCTGAGTCAGTTAATAAAAAAAATGAAGCGGACATGTAGTTGTGCAAGGTGTTGGAATAACATAATCATAATATAACCATACCAGTCATGTATTACTCCTATATATATTTATAATCATATATAGTGAATATATTACACCACACCCCTTTTCATTCTTTCATCATGTGAAAACTAAAGTTTTTCTTAAACATGGATTATATCCTATTCATTGTTCTCACTTTTGTGGTATGGTTTTATATATTCATTTTACTTAACACCGGTGGCACAGTACAGAGAAAAATTGTTCAAAATATATACATTGTCCCTGTGAATGAACCGGAGGGTAAGATATTCGCTCAAACCCTCTCATTAACAGATCAACAATTAAAGCAGCACCTCAAATTCATATATTTTATGGCATACATCCCACTTCAAACAATCAATTAACATAAGTAATAATAATAATCTACACATCTAATTTCCCCACATACAATTGTTCATAAGCCCCGTTATAGGAAGAGAATCCCACCCTTACCTTATCAATGAAAGCAACTCAATGGGTGACACCATGGATGAAAAATCTTCAAGCTTCTTCTCCATAGTCTTGCCTCTTTCTCCTCTATTCTTGTTTCTTCATTATGACAACTCCCCCTTTCCAAAATCTCTAAAACCCTAATATAAAACCAATTGGGCTTAGTGTTTAAATCCTCTCTTTATTTAATATCCTCCAAAATCAATTTAGGCCCAATAAGAGATATAACTCAAATAATTAATTATATCACTTATAATAATAATTCTTTCAATATAATAATTCCGAATTATAAATAATATTATTCTTAATATTATTTTCTGACTATCCAACTTCAATTTATATAATTTCAAATACGCCCTTAAATAACACCGACAATCCAAATTCGACTAAATCAAATATTTAAATCCTTCAATAATTTAATTAACCAATTTAATTAAATTCGGGGTGTTACATGTATGACTAACGAGTGTAGCTTCTATGGCAAAGAGAGAGATACGGAATCATGAGGGAGCCTGTTCGATCCCCACTCCCAACATTCTATTTTTTAGAGAACTACATGTTTCTTGATCCAGTGGTCTCGGTGCACACACTCCTATCACGTACCATCCGCCAACAGCCTTTGGATCCACCAAGCAGCAAATCCAACGCATCAGGAACTGAGGCTCTACCATACACCATCAATGAGCTGCTACACTGGATTGGAGCCAGGTTTCTATACAATTTTATTATTTATTTATTTATTTGTTTTGTTTAATTATTTAAATTGAATTAATTGTGTTAGTTTATTTAATTAACTTTAATTAGGATTAGGCATATAATTAGGATATAATTATTTAGGATTATTCTCTCGATTATTTTCTCCGACTATTCGACTTAATTATTTAATTAATTATATGGTTAAAAATCACAAAAACCCTATAAAGGTTTATAATATTAGGGTTCACCCAATCCCATTGGCCACTTGGCCGAAGTCATTGGATTTAATTTGTTACTCGTTCCGACTAAATTTATTGGTCGCGATGATTAATAATCGATTAATTTAATTAATCAAATCCTATAAATTAAAATAATTTATTCTGCTAAATGGTTTTAACCAAAGCTATTGGTTACGATGATTAGCATTTTCCCCTTCATCCAAATTCTTTATTATTTGTAATCGAATCTATCGATTATGAGGGGTAACGATAATTAAAATACGCACATTTGCTATTCGCGATAATCAATCTATCGATTATAGTGGTTAGAAATCCTCCCTTTAATCCGTTAGCCATGGTAATCAAATCTATTGATTATTGCAACTAACGTTAACAAACTAAAAACCAGGGTTGTACGCCCAAATATAAAACACACTAAACCACGACACTACGGATTTTCATCCTTTTCAATCAGGCAATTCAAAATGCCTTTCAAATCACAAATTACGATAGGCCATTCCAAAAGCCTTCAAACCATTCAAACTCTAATTCTAAGGCGTACAACCCTGTGCCCGAACTACGTTGACTCTGATTCTCCCTAAGGAGATACGTAGGCACTTGGATAACCAAGGCGAGTCCCCCTCCCTAAAATCTCAATTTTTCCCCTATTCAATTTCTTAGCTATTAACCTTAACTTTTAGCCATAAAACTTGACCCTAAGTGTGGGAGTTAACTTTGAGATCAGGGGGGAATCGAATCGCCTACGAGTCTCATTGATAACTCTACTAGGAGTGGGTTGAGTATTCGGAAATGTCGAAAACGAGGCTTGACTTTGTTGAGGGCAGGACTGGATACTTGGCTGATCTCTCCGAGAACCTACCCCAAACATTCGAACCTCATTGGATAAAATGAGTTGTTCTAATATCCGAAGAGACAAAAAGTCTCGGAGGCTACGAACGACCCCATGAGACCTTCTAGAACCCCCATAAAAAGGTAGGCTCCCTAGAGCCGCTACGTTGAACCTATGAACTTATGAACCTAGGGCCTATGTGACTATGTGCTATATGTAACGCCCCAGACTGCTTTCGGGATGATCGACTGACCCCACAAACCAACACTGGTCTTTTCAGCATGCTTTGACCTCACTCGCACGCTTTCTGGGAAACTTCCCAGAAGGTCACCCATCCCAATACTACTCCAAGTCAAGCACGCTTAACTGTGAAGTTCTTATTGAACGGGCTCCCGAAAAGAAGATGCATCTTGTTGGTATAGGTAGTACCCATCAATCCTTATAAGCTTTCCTTCAACCATGCATTCCCATACCTGCACGGCCTCAGGATTCCTCTCATTCCGATGTGGCGACCACCATTGCCCACTTCGGCCTTAGGTGTTCCATGCGGTGCAACCACCACTCGCCTTCTTCGGCCTCGGGTGTTACATGCCCACCAGCTTCCGCATGGTTCGTCCTCGAACCACATCGTACTGGGAGAGGTCTGGCTCTGATACCATATGTAACGCCCCAGACTGCTTTCGGGATGATCGACTGACCCCACAAACCAACACTGGTCTTTTCAGCATGCTTTGACCTCACTCGCACGCTTTCCGGGAAACTTCCCAGAAGGTCACCCATCCCAATACTACTCCAAGTCAAGCACGCTTAACTGTGAAGTTCTTATTGAACGGGCTCCCGAAAAGAAGATGCATCTTGTTGGTATAGGTAGTACCCATCAATCCTTATAAGCTTTCCTTCAACCATGCATTCCCATACCTGCACGGCCTCAGGATTCCTCTCATTCCGATGTGGCGACCACCATTGCCCACTTCGGCCTTAGGTGTTCCATGCGGTGCAACCACCACTCGCCTTCTTCGGCCTCGGGTGTTACACTATATGTATATATATGTGTTGATCATTATTTTTTTTATTATTTATTTTTTCCATTCTTCATACATCATGTGCATTCTTGCATCATATCTTCTTCAAAAAAAAAAAAAGAAAGAAAAAAGGATATCATGCATATCATTCATGGCATACACATCATTTTCATGGCATTAAGAGAAGATTTCCCTTCTATCTCCAGAACAAGGGACCATTGGGAAGGGTAACCTAACGTCCCAACCATATTATCAAACAAGATTTCAGCAGAAGAAATCAATGGATCAGCTAGAACGGAATCAAGCCGCTCTTCGTGAGGAAGTGGATCAACTAAAGGTTAGTATCGAAGAAGTTAAAGTAGGTATGACTCAGATGCTAAGATTCATGAAGGCCCTCCTAGATAAACAAGAAAAAGCAAAAGAGGTTCAGTCTAGGGATACCCTGGTTCAGGATGAGATTCCCAATGACGAAAACCCGCCGCTAGGATTTGTTTCAGGCTTTGGCCCGGCTAAGGATAAACCTCAGGTCCGATCTGTCAGGAGAGCTATCCAATTCCAAGAGAAAGGAGAGACCTCCCAAGAAGGATTTGTCCCCACTCCACAAACAAAAGGGACAACCCGCACAGTTCGCAGGATGATTACCTGGATCTACAGTACGGAGTGCAAGAGGTGGACAACACAGACCAAGCACCTCAGACGCAACAGTCTAATCCCAACTCTAGGGAAGACTCCAAGGATAGTGAACAAATCAAGGCGCTAGAAGAGAGACTAAAAGTAGTAGAAGGATACGATGTCTTCGACGTGGATACCTTCGAAATGAGCTTAGTCTCAGACTTGACTATCCCACACAAATTCAAGATTCCAGACTTTGAGAAATACAAAGGGCTCACGTGTCCGAGGAATCACTTGCGCATGTATGTGCGAAAAATGGCGGCTTATGCTCACGATCAAAAGCTGATGATACACTTCTTCCAAGAGAGTTTAAGCGGAGCATCTATTGACTGGTACATGCAACTGGAGAAATCCTATATCAGAAGCTGGAATGATCGGGCTAACACATTTTTGAAGCAGTACAAGTACAACCTGGACATGGCGCCCAACCGGATGCAATTACAAAATATGTCACAGAAGAAAGATGAATCATTCAAGGAGTATGCCCAAAGGTGGAGGGAAATGGCTTCTCGAGTCCAACCTCCCCTAATGGAAAAAGAACTGGTGGACATATTTATGAGCATCTTGCAAGGACCGTACAACGACAAGATGGTCGGGAGCATATCTTCAGGGTTCTCGGACTTGGTAGTCATTGGTGAGAGAATTGAAGATGGAATCAAAAATGGGAAGATACCAGGGGCACCCTCAGGTTCCTATCACACAAAGAAGTCATATGACGAAAAAAAGGAATCCAACACTGTGGGGGCAATCATGGGTAACCAGACCCCAGTATCACAACAAAGGGATCAGCAAAAGCAACAGGGTGGCCAACGCACCTGGAGGTCCAAGCCAAAACGATCATTCACCCCGTTGTACATGCCACTGTCTTAAGCTTTGCAACGTCTGCTTAGTCAGAACTTGGTAACACTGCTACCTCCATACTCAGCTCCAGCTAATCCCGCTCCTGGGTACAAGCATCATGCTAGGTTCGCTTATCATTCAGATAGTCCTGGCCATGATACAGAGGATTGTGGGCCATTGAAGCACAAGATCCAAGATTTGATTGAAGAAGGGCTCATTGAGTTCGAAGATCCTCGCAAGTCTAATGCCATAGGTGGCTAGAAGGAGGATTTCTTAGATCATTAGTTTTGTTTTCATTCGCAATTTCTTTCCGTTTGTTTAAACATTAGTCTTACGACATATGCTGTGTACTTTACAATAATCATTAATGCATTGCTTACGTTTGTCTTGGTTTATTCCTAGTGTTCTCACTATATTTAAAACTGTATTTTTACTTGGTTTTCTTCTTTGTGATATTCAACTCTTGTTAAAACCGTACACCTTTAGAGGGAGAATGACGAAAACGATGCCACAATTTCATACATTATGCTTTCGAACAGACCGTGTTGACGATGTACATGCATTGTTTCAATTCCTAAATAACGGAGATATAAGGATGTTAATCCCTTGTCAACCCCTTTGAGCCTAAAGAAGTAGGAGTTTTCCTTCATATAAAATAAAACCCTTAATACATAACCTGGGGTAGGGTAGCTGCTCAGTTAACTTAATTATTCCAAGTTGTTCCTTTGAACATAATCACCGATGGTTCCCCATCATCATTAAGTCCGGCAGTCAATGTCCGCAAAGAAAAAGAAAGCAATGCAAGGGCCTGCTAAGTCAAAACCTATTAAGGAGACTTAGGCAAAATTGGGGCATCCCGCTGACTGTAGTTTTAAAACGAACAGTTCATGCAAAAGTTAGGGATAACAAAGTCGAAAAGAGGTCATTACATACCCTCACAAAAGAAAAGATTACAAGAAAGGAGGATGACTGCCTTTGCAAAATGAACTTCTGGTTTTTAAACCATCAAAAATATCAACATTCCCAAAGTCTTTTTGGAGCTTAAACGCATAGTCAACTGAGCATAGGACTGGAGAACATCATGAGGATGGGTACAAATAAACTTTGAGCCACTATCCTTGTTTCTTAAAACCGTGAACCAGGCCACGTTACAACCCTTAAAATTCCTAACTGAAGCATGGTTAGTTCGAAAGCATATCGTTACCAAAGGTATCCCGACTTCTTAAGGTCTACTATAACTCTTGAGTTGATATCACTTTCTTACAAAAAAAAACTTCGTTTTATTCAAAAAATGTTTTTAAACTTTCAAGACAGACATATGCATTCGCATCTTATGAATTTCATTATAAAGTACACTTGTCTATGTGGATTCAAATGTTTAAACATCAGGGAGAAGTTGCATGGGGCATGGCTAATGGCTAAAAATCCTACTGACTGACGAAGTAGCTTTAAAAGCTCATCAAAAGAAGAAACATCTCTTACACATGACTGAGGTAGCTAAGGTGTACACATGGCATAACTCGTCATTACACCATTTACATGGGGCAAATCTAATCAAGATCCATAGAATCTGTCAAAACACTACAGGAAAAAAGGCCTCCTGCCACGCCCAGAAAACTGAGGCCATATGCAAAATAACCGTGGCGTAACGATGAGGCCACGGTTTGGCCACGAAAATCCAACTGTGGAGTATGCGGCCGTGGCCTAAAGTAAAGTCCACGGTTTTTTGGTACAGACCACGCCTTTTTGACAACCGTCGCTTTTTTAGGCCACGGTTTAGGTAGTTTGATTAAGGCCGCGGTTTATATTTGCAATGATTACAGAACTGTGGCCATATGATAAAGCCACGGTTTCAGTTTAACGTTTAACATACAGCTTTGGTTCAAGATATAGCCACGGTTTGGTTATGACCACAAATTTAAAACCGTGGTTATATGTTATGCATTCTAAACCATTAATCTTGCCACAGTTTATTTCTGTATCATATATATATATATATATATATATATATATATATATATATATATATATATATATATATATATAAATGCACATGTATTAATAATCAAAAACCAATAATTATTACCAGCTGCATCAAATGATACAAATATTTTAATATTTTGTTGAATGATTGAAAATACATGTTAACCTAGCTAGCTGCCATGTAGTTCTCAAACAGAAAACTGAATCCACAATAACAGAACCTATGCATCTAAAACTAACTTCCCAAATTATAAATCCCTAAGCTATCTACCATTACTTCTCAAACAGTTATTATCACACTTCTTTTCTTCAGCAGCTACTGCATTCTCTTCCAAGACTCATTTTCTTGCAAACAACAGAAGAAAAAGTTCAAGCATACTCATAGTGAGAAGAACGCTTCAACACCCCTGCACTTGATAGAAAAAAACATAAACCAAAGTCAGAACCTACACTTGCTTAAGACAGAAAATCAGAATGAAGGCACATTAAAATTCATCCAGCCAACCATAACAACACAATGCACATCAACACCATTTATCATACATTTAGCATTGATGCTGTTTTCCCAACACCATTTATTCCTCCTCTCCCGAGGCAGAGCCACCCATTCTTTGTACACAGAGAGAAAAGTAAAAAGGTCACCATCAGAATGGCAAAATTGCACTTTGAGACAATCAGATCTTTGCTTATCATCTTCATTACCAAATCTGCAGAAAATAGTACTTGCATTGGGCATCATGGCAGCAAGGACAACACCTTCTCTGCCTAGAGCAAGTTGGAAACAGCCAGGGATCTTCAAAAATCTGAACTTCAACACCTTCAGCATCATCAATCTTCATAATCTCATAATGATCAATCTTTCATCTGTTATTCACACTCCACACACATCTAAGACAAATGAATTTATCAGTTTGGTCCATAAATTACTACTATCAAAAGACAACCGGGGGACATTTCAAACTATATCGACACGACGCACACATTTAGGCGCCAAATTAACTATACACACAGAAAGAAACTAAATAAGGTTAATCACCTTCATCTTGGAGTTCTGATGAAGGTATGAGTTGACTTTTTACAAGCTTTTTGAGGATCTCAACATTTGTAAGATCAGCAGAAGCATGAGTCCTATCCAGCCTCTCCCTATACTGCACTATCTTTCGTTTCTTCTCCATCTTAGAAGCAAGCCTTTTCTCAAAAAATCAAATCATGCACAGGTTCCAACCATTCATAATACTCCCAAACTCATCCAAAATTTACCACTACAGAAATTCCCTATGATTAAACAAAATCAACAAATCAGGCACTACAGTATAGTTCTCATCACATCATTCATAGTAAAATACAACAAATTGCTATACAAACAAAGATTCAATAAGTTTCCAACAAAACAAGTCAACATACACAACATGCACATGAAAATCAAATACAATACCAAAAGATGAACCTGCTGCTGAAGCAGTGATGATGTTGTGAGGAGAAGAATCCAGAATTAGTTAAGTTATATATGCATATGTAGTGTGTGTGGTGTGAGATCAAAACTTTATGCATGTTATTAACAATAGCAATACCTTAGTAAAGAAAAACTAAACGAAACATTACATGAACCTTAAGCTAAACGAAACAAAGTGAGCAGGGAACGTTGTACAGCTAAACAAAAATACCTTTTGTTGTTATATAGCATCAAAACATCTAAAAAATAGAATTCAAGAAGAACCAAACAAATAGCAAGAAAAGATTTGTCAAATTAAGGGCAAAGATGCTTACAGCTTTTATGTATGGCTGGAAGATGCCTTCTTAAACGATTCAGCCATGTGACTTCCACCAAGCCCATTATACTTGTCAAGTTAACATCAACGCTACTTCTATATCTGTAACAAGGTCATTCAGAGAATCAATTTTCTCTCCCTCTCTTTCTCGGTCCATACAATGTTCGTCTCTAAGGAACATTAAGTGGTGAAAAAAAAGAGCCCATGTCCATTTTATAAAGATATGACATTGATAATAAAAAACTCAAAGCCAAGAATTCAAGAGCAATAACATACAGAGATTGATTTGTACAAATAAGGTAATGGTAGCAATAACCATACTTCTAACATCTTACTTTAGTTATCAAAGGATCCTTAAGTTCAGCAACAACCGAAAAAATTCACATGCTCCGCATCACTGCATTCATTGAATAAAAGCTATAAGATAAACACCAAAAAGGAAATAGTTCAAAACTAAATTTTCAGATATAAAAGGGAAGGGTAAGGAGTAATTCATTCAGAAAGTTTGTTAGAATCAGTTAAGAGAGACTCTCTCTGGCTTAGTAGCAATTCTGCTGTGGTCTAGGAGTTCTTGCAACTCTCGTGACATTCTCTGTTTTCCTTTGCCACTTTCCTACCATAGTAAGAGCTTTAAGCTCAATCATTTGCAGTAAATAATACATTGTTTACCTTATTTTCCTGAGTTCTATCACAACCACTACACATGGTACCGTGACGGTGCAATCATCGAGTTCTACCTCATACACAGGTTTCAGTTCATACATACCTTGGTCGTTGAAATACTCATAAACAAAATCCAAGACAATAAAGCAGCCTGCTGCCCGCATACACCAGTTTGCGGGGTATCGATCCGTAAAGCCACGTAGTGCAATACCTAATTCAAAGTCAGAAAGAATGCATCAGGAAAATAGCAGAATAAAATGCTAACTGAACACTACAACTTTGGTTCCATACCTGCAATTTGAAACCAAAAGAGGACCGGAGCTGCACCAAGTGTTTACATCAGTCACAAACCTGCACACATCAGTTCAAAAGAAAAACTCAGCAACTTGAACAATCAAGGCCTCACAATCTTATATCACAACAATAATCACGTTCATCATCATCTTTCAGCTTCAACAACTTCGCTCGACCTCCATCATCATAACAACAACGATTCGGAACTGAGCGGAGAGAATCGAGGGATTGAATCAATTGAGAGACGAAATTGAGAGGCGGAGAGGAGATTGAGGGCAATGTCCACGGCGGTACTTTGCTCTTTCATCGGAGAAGGTGGAGTTCTCCGTCGCGCGCCGTTCATGATGAGAGAGCAAGCGGAGATGAGGAGCGAGTGATGTCGAGAACAGAATCGGAGATGAGATCAGAGGCTTCGAGATTGAGATAACAGAGAGGGATCGATTGAGACGGAGGAATCGATATGCGAACGAATCACAGCGGCGAGATTTGATCGGAGTGGTAGGTGGCCGCCGTTCATGTTGAAGAAGAAGAGGGAACGTGAAGAAATGTGAAGCTGCTAGGGTTTGGGTTTGTGAAATTGAGAGTGGCGGTCAGAAACCCTAAAAAATTAAGAAGAGGGATTTTGGATTTCACCATAAAACGTTTACATTTTTTTTAATATAAAAAAATTAAAAAGAAAATAATTATGAGAGGGAAATTAAAAAAAAGGGGAAATTTTGGAGGGATATATTTTTTTAGATTTGGGTCACATTTTGAAGTGAAAATTATAAGGCCGCGGTTTTCCTTTGCAGCTAAAAATATCTACCGTTATATAACTGTGGCAATTGAAGTACAGGCCACAGTTTTACACTCCGGATTCAATATTCTATAACATACGTCTACGCTTTGATAACCATGGCCAAATAATATATGTGGCCACCATTTCTGAGCTGTGGACAATTTTAGCGTGGCCGTAGGCCAAATTTCTAGTAGTGAAAGTGTTGAATAGCCCATGGGGCAAGCCCATCACCTGGGGGCATGTTGCAAAGGTCACTCAGTATCAGATGGTGTCAATGCCAGTCTCACATCCTTTCCAGGAACATTTATGGGATACTTCTCAATCTGTCCATATAATCTTCTTTAAGACATATTCAAATAATTATTACCCTTTCTAGGAGCCTTTTTCAGATAGTCTTTTTAAGACCCATCTTCTTATCCTCTCTATTTTCAAACCCTTTCAGACAGTCTTCTCTAAGACATATTCCTTTCTAAGAACCTTGCCAAACTTCGTTTAAAGTATAGAGTCTTCTCTAAGACAGTTCACCATCCTTTCCAGAATGATCCTCTTCAAGATTTTTTTCCCTAAGTTTTGTTTAAAACCCCGCATTCCTTAAAACCGTCTTTATCCTCTGTAGGAATATTTTTGACCCTCTGCACAAACATATCCCTTCGAGCTTTGTTTAAAGCGCAGTCTTGTTTAAGACAATTTCCCATTCTTTCCAAGGACCTCTTCAAGTAATCTTATAGAAGACACCATCTCATTCTGAGTACTCAGCAAATCACTGTCCGTCAGGCGCAACCGAAACGCATGACACACTCTGAGAAGTATCCGCTTTGTCATACCCCAAAATTTACCCGATGCAACTCACGCCTGTTAATTTATTTGAGGGTATTAAAACTAAGAGTCATGGGGTTTAACATATCTATTGTTAAACCCAACCTCTTATGAAACCTTTGATCAAATTTAGGTGTGTAATTAGCAGGTACCTAGGCCCAAATTGGTGGCCTATATATCTCACTCTAGGGGTTCACACTATTTTGAATATTGCCTCTATATTTTATTTTACCATTTATTTTATTAAGAGTTTCATTAAAAAATTGCTTCATCAAAAAAAAATTGTTTCAATTAAATAAGTTAGTCAGGGGTGTAATTATATTATTATTATTGAGGATTGTTATTATTGATTATTGTTAATTAACCATCAAGATTATTATTATTAAAGTTTTATTAGTTGGGGCGAGCCAGTTAATGGATCAGTATTGGGCCAAAATAGGATTGAACCGAGTTAGTGGTACTGGACCAGTTTCGTATGGATCAGGATAGTGCAACGGGTCAACCCAAGACCCGACCCAGTCCTTTTCACTTTCTTCTTCATTCTCAAACACAGCCAAACCCTAGCCGCCGCTGCAACCAACTCAAATCCTAAATCTAATTCCGCCTAAGCCCAACAATTGAACAAATCTCAATCAAAATCAAATTTTAACTAAAACATAAATCAAATCAAATATTAACATAAACAAAATCTGAATAACAAATTTTATTAATCCAAACAATTACAAACAAATTTACAATCGAATCAAATCCAAAAAAAAACTAATTGAATCCTAAATCTAATAATTCCTAAATGAATCGAACCCTAGGCTATAAGAATAGAAGAAGAAGAGCGGAAAAGGGGTCTAAAGAATTCTGGGGAGAGCTTGAGTGCCGCCGCGAACAAAACCTTTGCGCCGCCGCTTCACTTTCATCTCCGTACCTGCAAGCCGAGAAAGAAGAAGGGGATTAGATCCGGAGCTTACACGTTCCAGAAAGTGAAGATAAAAGGTAACCCCGATTGAACTTAGCTTAGGGCTTTTAAATGCTTGAATCGATTGCATGCATCTGTATTGTGTTTGTTCGGATTGAAGGGTTGGGATTTGGTTAAGGTTGGTTTTTCTGGATAGAAAACTTTGAAGGTTTGAGTTCTCCGGTTGAAGATCAACCGGGAACTGGGTTTCAAGGTGGGTTTTGGGGTGGTAAGTGGTGGCCGATGGGGGTTTAAGGGTTGTTTTTTGGGCTATTGTTTGAATGATTGAGAGAGAGAAAAGAGAAGTAGAGAGAACGAAGGAGAAAGGGGATGAAGTCTGGGAAAATGAGAGTCTTTACTCTCTTTTTGCTTGTTACGATTCAAACGCTCCCTGCCGTTGGATTGACGCCAAGTGGCTTCGCGATAGCCACTTGGCAGGTGTTGAGAACATGATTCTCCACTCTGTCCTTATCATGAGCCTTAGTCTCATTCAACATGCAGGCCATTTGATCTTCTTAGAGCTAGATCTGACGCTCCAAACCTGAGTACGCACCATAGTCCCATGAACCGGCGTAACACCAGAACCAAACGGACCTGAGCACCATTGGGCCTAAGCCCTTTGCTAATTACACCCACCAATTCGCTACCCTTCAAACAATGTACACACCCCCCTGCGAAAATAATAAAATTAATAAATTGATTTTCAAAGTTTTGTTAATTATTTAAATGATTGTTTTTGTTTAAAACTTAATTTTCTCCTCGAACCGACTAAATCTATTAGTCGCAGTAGACGAGAAATAATTTTTGTGTAAATATTAATTTAATAATTCTAAATCAATTCTCTCCTCGACCCGACTAAAGCTATTAGTCGCCTTAGACGAGAGATGAAAAATCTTTAAAACTTAAAACACAATTAATTTGCTACCCGCGATGATCGAATCTATCGATCTGAGTAACCAGCAATGCCCATCAATCTGTTAGCTATACTGATCGAATCTATCGATCACCGCATCTAACAGTAACAAATTAAATCAGGGTTGTATGCCAAACCTCAAAAACTTTTCCACATTCAAATCAATTTCAAAAGCTACGATAGGCCACTCAAAAGCCTTTAAAACAAATTTCAAACCACAAATTCAATTCTAAGGCGTACAACCCTGTGCCCGAACTACGTTGATTCTGATCCTCCATAAGGAGGTACGTAGGCACTTGGTAACAAGGCGAGTCTCCCCCCTTAAAATTTCAATTCATTTTAAATCTTATTTTTTACCCTTTTCAATTCATTAGCTATAAACCTATAACTGTTGCCATAAACCTTATCTTTACAATGTTAGCCTTTAGGAGAGGGTTGAGGGTGCCTAACACCTTCCCTCAACCTGATTATAATAACTTACCCTGAATCTCATATCTGCGTAGGGTTTCCTATTCGCCCTTCAGAATAGGTGGCGACTCTAAACCTTCGATTTTAAGACAGGTTGCTACAGCTGGCGACTCTGCTGGGAATAACACTATAGGTTAATTATTATGCTCCTAAGGTTTGAGAGGGTTTAGGTTTGTGGTTTGTGGTTTAGGTTTTTGGCGCATTCTAGGGTTTGGCAAACTTGCCACTTTTAGGGTTTGGGGGAAGGTTTATCTTTTAATAATAAATTTTTAATTATTTATTTATTTATTATTTTTTTATTAAATGTTTATTTGCCATGTTTGCATTAAATGTTTAATTGTTATATAATTTGCACGGTTGGGTTATATATTACTGTTGTTAAGCCTAAGCGTGGGGATTATATTAATGACCAGAGGGGAACTACATTGCCTACGAGTCTTATTATAATTCCACTCAGAGTGGGTTAAATATTTGGAAAGGTCTGATACGAGGCTCGACCTTGTTGAGGGCTGGACTGGGTATTTAGCTGATCTCTCTAGGAACCAACCCCTAAAATTCGAACCTCATGGACCAATGAGTTGTTCTAAAATCCAAAGAGACAAAAAGTCTCGGCGGCTACGAATGATCCCATGAGACCTTCTAGAACTTTTCCATGGGAAGGGATAGGCTCCCGAGCCGTTACGTCGAACCTATGAACTTAGGGCATATGTGATTATATGCTGAATATGTGCTTATTATTATTATAATATTGCTCTTTTTTTTGTATAATTATTTGCATGCATCATACATCATATGCATATTTTTATCATGTCTTATCCACAGGTGAAAAAAAGAAAAAAGAGAAGAATAAAAAAAATAACAATAATTCTTTTTGGTGAAAATTCAGGAAAAATGAATGCTAAGAAGCCTATTGTCCACCTCTTCGTCTCAGTGCCTGACATCAAGAAATTGAGAAATATTAGAGATAAAATGTCATCAACTGCTTTGAACAGGTTTGAGGGCCGTTATGGGGATATCTTGGACTTGCTCAAGGTTAAGGTTCAAGAAGAAGCAATCACCGCTTTGATCCAGTTTTATGATCCGCCGCTTAGATGTTTCACTTTTCAGGATTTTCAGTTGGCTCCTACTTTGGAGGAGATGGATGCTATGCTTGGGTTTTCAAGGATAAAAAATGTATTCTATACAGGTGCTGGAAAAAGGGTTGAGATGTCTGATTTGGCCAAAGCTTTGGAAGTGCCCGTTGCGGATTTCGAAGCTAATCACAAAACTGATGGAGGAATACAAGGAATTAAAAGAACTTATTTAGAGGCTCAAGCTATGTCTTATGCTCAAAAGAAACAATGGGACATTTGTGGACATTTTTTAGCTCTTTTAATTTTTGGTGTTGTTTTATTGCCTAATAAGGCGGAATATGTTGATGATGCTGCTATCCATGTCTTCACCTCCTTTAGAAATTCAAATGAGGATCCAACTCCTACTATTCTTGCTAATATTTACTATACTATCCATGATCGGTATGAAAAGAAAAGGGGAGCGATATCTTGTTGTCTTCATTTATTGTACTCTTGGTTGACTTCTCATCTTTACAAGGCTAGCTATTTAATCAAAGATTTGACTAGGCATGAATGGTCTCAAAAGCTAAGAGCTCTCAATGCGGATTCTATTTTTTGGTTTGCAAGGAAATTAAATTCTGAAAGAATTATTTATAAATGTCGAGAATTTAATAATGTGCCTTTAATGGGAACTTTGGGTTGTATTAATTATAATCCCGTGCTTGCATTGCGCCAATTGGGTCATTCTATGGATTGTGAGCCTTCCGATCAACAAGTGGAAGGATTGATTTTGCATGACAATGGGAAAGAAGATCCAAGAACATTAAAGAAAATAATTCAAGCTTGGAAGCATGTTCAAACAAAGAACTATGGGCCGAAGAATATTGTTGCTAAGGAACCTTACACTAGATGGGTTCAAGAGAGAGTTGGAAAGATTTTGCTACCTTTTGTTGTGGATCCCGCATACAAGCCCGATTCTCCTAATCCTATTTCTCTATCCATCGAAGAGATAGAAGGAATCAAGGCTGCCCTAGAGGCGTCCCGTAAGGAAAAGGAAAAATTAGAGCTTGACATACATCGACTTTCCAACGAAAAAAGCCAACTACGCTTCGATCTTAAGGAGAAGAGCCAAGAGCTTCAAGCCGCTAAGGAAGAGAATGATAGACAAAGGAATAAAAGAAAGCGAGCAACCGAAGGGGTACTAAGTGCCAACTTTGATTTAATTGCGCATAATGAAAGGTTGGAACAAGCAAATATAGAAATTGCAAGGTGGAGGAGGCGTTATGAAAAGGCTTCCCATGACAAAGCAGAATCCGAGAAAAATCTAGAAGCTGTGGTCTTTGAATTAACGGATCGGACTAAAGATCAAGAGGTAGAAATAAGAGATCTCAAATTTGATCTTCAAGAAGCCCGCAATTCTGGACTAGAGGAACGCACAAGGAGGTTGACCGCGGAAGAAGCACTTTTACAGCGCACCGATGAGCGTCACAGAGCACTTCAGGCTATGGCTTTGCTTAGGCAATTACTTATAAGGCAAAAGGAGATGTGTGAGGCTGCAAGGGATGAAGGGGATTATTGGAAGAGGCAATACACAATTGTTTCTACGGCATATGAGCATGTGAGCATGGTTCCCAAGATGCTTGAAGAATACGAGAAATGTCGTGACAATTATGACAAGTTGGTCTATTTGTGCAATGATTTAATCCTAGACATTCCAAAGAGCTTGGCAAAGGCGGAATCATCTCCTATTATCCTTCCTGAAGAAGTCAAAGAATTCATGGAGCTTTGTAGAGACATGGTGGACAAATTCAAGGAGGACATTCATAGGCGTTCTTAGATATTTATTAGTTTTTTTACTTTAAATTTAAAAGTCTTATTTCTATTGATGTTTATTTCTTTTCACAAAGTTGAACAATTTTAATTTGTACTTTCTTTAAAGTATTTTAAATTAATAAAGTGTGTTTATTTCCGCATTATTCAATTTCTTTGCAATTTTTCACCAAAAAGGATTATTCAAAAAAAAAAAGAGATTCTTACTAAAAAAAAAACAACAAAAAAAAATGAAAAAAAAAAAAAATATATATATATATATATATATATATTATAATAACAATGTGGATAAGACATGGGCATAGCATTTGCATATCATTCGTAGCACGCATATCATTGCATTTCTTTTCAAAACATTAAAAGGAAAACTGTCTTCATCTCCAGTCACGCCATTGCAACCCGATCACTCATCCAGACAAGAGCTCAGAAGAAGAAAGCAATGGAACAACTAGAGCAGAATCAAGCCGCCCTTCGCGAAGAAATGACCCAACTGAAAGGCACTATTGAGGACCTCAAGGGAGGGATGACCCAAATGCTGAGCTTCATGAAAGACCTCAAGGACAAGCAAGACAAAGCTAAGAGGTGCAAGATCAGTATGAAGAGATACCAAATGATGGCAACCCATTGTTAGGATATGTTCGAGGCCATGACCCTCACAAAACGAATGCTCACGCATCTAAAAGGGTCACCACGACCCATGAAGAGGGAGAAGTCTCTCAAGAAGGGTTTATTCCTGCTGCTCAGAAGGAAGGGACGTCTCGCACAGTTCGCATTCCTGTCAACAATCCTCTTAGGGATGAGGACTACTTGGATCTACAGTATGGGGACACTGATGCCACAAACCAAGTCTCTCAACCCAAGCTGACCTCTACTAATTCTGGGGAGGATTCTAAGGATAGTGGACAAATCAAGGCATTGCAAGAGAGACTGAAAGCTGTGGAAGGGTATGATGCCTTCGACGTGGATACTTTTGAAATGAGTTTAGTCCCAGATCTGACAATTCCACACAAGTTCAAAGTTCCAAACTTTTAAAAATACAAAGGGCTCACCTGTCCGAGGAATCACTTGCGCATGTATGTGCGGAAGATGGCTGCTTATGCTCATGATCAAAATCTGATGATTCATTTTTTCCAAGATAGCTTGAGCGGAGCATCGGTTGATTGGTATATGCAACTGGAGAAGTCTTACATCCGAAGCTGGAACGACCTTGCTAATACATTCCTGAAACAATACAAATACAATTTGGACATGGCACCCAATCGGATGAAACTCCAAAATTTGTCACAGAAGAAAGAGGAATCGTTCAAGGAGTATGCTCAGAGGTGGAGGCAAATGGCTTCCCGAGTCCAACCTCCCCTGTTGGAGAATGAACTTGTAGACATGTTTATGGCTACGTTGCAAGGACCATAATACGATAAAATGGTCGGAAGTGTATCCTCCGGATTTTCGGACTTAGTGGTTATTGGTGAAAGGATAGAGAACGGAATTAAGAATGGGAAGATACAAGGGGCATCATCTGGATCGTATCAGTCAAAAAGGCCTGCTCCCACCTTCGCAAAGAAAAAGGAAGGAGAGACTAATGCAGTGGTACATCAGGAAGCTAGACCCCCCATGTCATTCCCAACGCAACAAAACCGGTTTCAGGGAAATCAAAGGAGATTCAATCCGCTACCTACTTCCAAGAAGGATATACTAAGATATCTGATAAATGAGTCTTTGGTAGAAATTAAACCATTGGAACCTCCTCCTCCAGGCAAGATCACACCCAACTACAAAGCTAATGAAAGGTGTGAATTTCACGCCAATTCTCCCGGACACACATTGGAGAAATGCTGGGCTTTTAAACATATAGTCCAAGATCTGATAGAGTCAGAGGCAATCGCCTTTGACAAACCCAATGTGAAAAGCAATCCTATGCCACACCATGATGGCGCAGTCAATGCAATTGAGGTCGTTACTGAGCAAGAATTGGTTCAACAAAGAAGCTCCCCCATAGACGCCCTTAAGAGGTATCTATTTACAAAGGGGTTCGTCTTAGAACACAATGAGGCTTTTAAAGACACTCTGCAGAGACTCACGGATCAAGGATTGATTCAGCTGAAGGAACATTCTGATGAAGAGTATGTAGCTATGGTGGAAAGAAATGAGCCTTTAATGATACCCACACAAGGGGCAAGAAAGCCATTAATTATCCCATGCTCTAGACCACCATTGATGATACCTACGCAAGAGCGCACTAAGATCATCCCAGTCAGAGGACCATATCCTTTGGACAAGATGAAAGCAGTACCATGGGAGTACGAGGCTGATACCAATACTACGGTGTTGAGCATTGTTGGACCTGGGGGCATGACCCGTAGTGGGCGCATATTCAAAACTGCGCAGGCACAACCGACGTCTAATGAAAACTTGACACAATCTGGTGATCAAGCTGTCGTGAGACCAAATAACGAGGCTGAGCCCAAGGATAAAGAAGCTAGCAATAAGGATGCTGAAGAGTTTCTTGCTTTGATCAAGAAAAGCGACTATAGGGTAGTGGATCAGTTACATCAGACACCTTCTAAGATATCACTCTTATCGTTGCTGATACACTCCGAGAGGCATCGAGACGCCCTGATGAAGATTTTAAACGCTGCCCATGTAACTAAAGACATCACAGTCAATCAGTTTGACGGAATGGTGGCTAATCTAACTGCTGGGGCATGCTTGGGCTTCAGTGATCATGAGTTACCTCCACAGGGAAGGGCACATAATAAAGCCTTACATATCTCTATACAATGTGGAAAGGCTCATCTGGCTAGAGTTCTGATTGACACAGGTTCATCACTAAACGTGATGCCAAAGGCTACATTGGATAAAATAGCTTTGCAAGGTCTTGTGGTTAGACCAAGTCGTCTCGTGGTTAAAGCATTTGACGGATCACAGAGTCCGGTGTTTGGGAAAGTAGACCTTCCTGTTATAATTGGTCCTCATACCTTCTGCATCAATTTCCAAGTAATGGAGATTGAACCGGCTTATACCTGCCTACTAGGGCGTCCTTGGATTCACGCAGCTGGGGCAGTCACCTCCACCCTCCATCAGAAGATAAAGTTTGTGGATGGAAATTCTATAGTGACCGTTAATGGAGAGGAAGACATATTCGTCAGCAACCTGGATGCATACAGATACATTGAGGTCGGAGAAGGGGCACTAGAGACTTCATTTCAGGCATTGGAGATTGCAACCGCTGTCACACTACCCGTGGAGAAAATGCGAAGGGCGGTAACATCCTGGAGAGATCTACAAGACTTGAATGTAGAAGGCTGGGGCAAAGTACCAGAGATCTTAGAGAAGAAGGATCGCCTAGGGCTGGGATACCAACCATCAAAGGTCACAAGCACTGTGAAAGAGGAGCAACAATTCCCCCCGATTACGCATACTTTCGTAACAGGAGGATATGAACATGTGGCTATGGTATCCAACAAGGATGCTAAAGAGGGAACATCCAACTTCATCCGAGAGGTCAGACCAGGAGAGAAGCTTCAGAATTGGACAAGCCTGGAGATACCGGAGATAGTTTTTATTTCAAAGTAATTTGCTTTTGTGTGTTTTATTTCCCTTTCAAATAAAGAAAAACAATAACGCTCATGCCTCGCCCGAAGCATAGAGTTGGTTTGTAAGGGCCCCATCTATTTCCAAGTTTAAAAGTTTATTAATAAAGTTGTCTTTGCATTTGGTATTGAAAACATTGTCTTTTCCCGCATTTATTTCTTTTCCTTTTCAAAATGAAAAATAAATTTCTTGCATAAAAAGCACGTTCATATATGCATACTAAAAACAAAACATAAAACATGTGCAAATCATCTTCTAACACTACCGATAATAATACTGCTGAAACTCTGTACAAACTCGAGGCTCTCACTAATCAGTCCGAAGAAGGGGATGAGGAAGACGATGAACTTTCAGAGGAGTTGTCAAGGTTAATGGATAAGGAATCCAAAAGCATGCTCCCTCCTCAAGAGGCCATCGAAACCATAAATCTGGGTACAGACAAAGAACCCTAGAACATCAAGATTGGGGCAACACTGAAGGAGGACGTGAAAGCGACGCTAATCAAGCTCCTCCACAAGTATGCAGAAATATTTGCTTGGTCATACCAAGACATGCCGGGGTTGGATACTGATATTGTTGTACATAGGTTACCACTCAAAGAAGGATGTGCACATGTCGGGCAAAAGCACAGAAGAAGAACATATCACACACCTACATAAGTTGTTCGAGCGTTTAAAGAAGTTCAAGCTGAGGTTAAACCCGAACAAGTGTACATTCGGCGTAAGGTCAGGAAAGCTATTGGGATTCATTGTGAGTCAACGAGGCATAGAGGTTGATCCCGACAAGGTAAAGGCTATACAAGCAATTCCTGTTCCAAAGACAGAAAAAGAGGTGCGTAGGTTCTTGGGTCAATTGAATTACATCTCAAGGTTTATTTCACAAGCTGCTCAGGAAAGATCAACCTATCAAGTGGAATAACGATTGTCAGGTAGCCTTCGAAACTATAAAGAACTACTTACAAGAGCCACCGATACTCTTACCTCCTGTACCAGGGAAACCACTAATCATGCACCTCACAGTTCTTGAGAGATCTATGGGGTGTGTACTGAGGCAATATGATGAAGACAGGCAGGAAAGAACACGCTATCTACTATCTAAGCAAGAAATTCACAGACTGCGAGTCTCGATATTCACCATTGGAAAAGACATGTTGTGCCCTAGCATGGGCCTCCAAACGTCTAAGGCAATATATGCTGAACCATTCCACATGGCTGATATCGAGGATGGATCCTTTGAAATACGTGTTCGAAAAGCAGGCTCTCACAGGTAGAATTGCAAGATGGCAAATGTTGCTGTCAGAATATGACATACAATACGTCACCCAAAAGACAATAAAAGGGAGTGTACTGGCAGAACATCTTGCTCACCAACCCATCGAAGAATATCAGTCTATGAAGTTCGACTTCCCCGATGAGGACATTATGTTGGTCAGAGACTACGAAATACCAGGACCCGACGAAGGACCCGAGCCGGTCTTGGTATGGACACTTACATTCGATGGTGCTTCAAATGCATATGGACATGGTATAGGGGCAATCTTGACATCTCCTGACAATCGGCACTTACCCTTCACTGCAAGACTATGCTTTGACTGCACCAACAACATTGCAGAATATGAAGCATGCATATTGGGGTTAGAAGCAGCAATTGATCTAAGGATTAAACTGCTTGAGGTGTACGGGGATTCAGCACTGGTAATCCACCAAGTCAACAAAGAATGGGATACTCGAGATTCAAAGCTAATCCCATATCGAGACCTCATACTGGAGTTAATGGCTGAGTTTGAGACGATCACTTTTACTCATATCCCAAGGGAAGAAAATCAAATGGCTGACGCATTAGCAACACTTTCCTCTATGTTCAAAGTGACCTGGCCAAACCACGAACCACGGATAACGGTTAGACACTTTGATGTGCCTGCTTACTGTCTCACAATCGAGGAGCAGCCTGACAACAAACCATGGTACCACGATATCAAAAGGTACTTGGAGAAACAAGAATACCCGGAGAATGCCTCTACGATTGATAAAAAGACACTAAGGAGATTGACAGCTAAGTTCTTCCTGAGCGAAAGTATCTTGTACAGACGAAATTACGATTCGGTGTTACTAAGGTGTGTGGATAAAAACGAGGCCAAGGAGATCATTAGAGAAGTACACGAAGGAACCTTCGGAACTCATGCAAATGGACACTCAATGGCTAGAAAAATATTGCGAGCAGGGTATTACTAGTTAACAATGGAAGCTGACTGTTTCCAATATGCAAGAACGTGTCACAAGTGCCAGATTTACGCTGACAAAGTACATGTACCGTCAAATCCGTTGAACGTTCTGAGTTCACCGTGGCCGTTTGCAATGTGGGGAATTGACATGATAGGGATGATCGAACTGAAAGCTTCAAATGGACACCGATTCATATTGGTTGCCATAGACTATTTCACCAAATGGGTTGAAGCTGCTTCTTACACCAACGTGACAAGACAAGTAGTCACTCGGTTCATCAAGCATAACATCATATGTCGGTATGGGGTTCCAAACAGGATTATCACCGACAATGGGTCGAATCTAAACAACAACATGATGAGGGAGCTGTGCGAGGAGTTCAAGATTGAACACCATAATTCTTCACCATACAGGCCTAAAATGAACGGCGCTGTCGAAGCTGCAAATAAAAATATCAAAAAGATAATACAAAAGATGGTGAAAACATACAAGGATTGGCACGAAATGCTTCCCTTTTCCCTACACGGTTACAGAACCTCGGTGCATACATCCACAGGAGCAACACCATTCTCCCTGGTTTATGGTATGGAAGCAGTCCTCCCTATCGAAGTAGAGATTCCTTCATTAAGAGTCCTGGCTGACACAAAGTTAGAAGAATCGGAATGGGTAAAAACTCGTTTCGATCAGCTTAATCTCGTTGAAGAAAAGCGACTGACGGCTTTGTGTCACGGACAACTCTATCAAAAAAGGATGAAAAAGGCGTTCGATAAAAAGGTTCGTCCTCGAACTTACAAAGAAGGTGATATTGTTCTCAAGAAAATACTATTACCTCGACTTGACGCCCGTGGAAAATGGACACCGAACTACGAAGGTCCATATATTGTAAAAACGGTGTTCTCAGGAGGAGCGTTAGTTCTCACTACAATGGATGGGGACGAGCTACCGCACCCAATCAATTCTGATGCGGTCAAGAAATATTACGCCTAGCAAAAGCAGGATTACCGGGTATAAGCCAAAGACAAACTACAAAGGATAAGGATTCGTGCAATCATCTACTTCCAAGGTCGAAGGATTACTGGGACCCTCGATAACAAAGGAGCAGCGGCAGTATTAATATCATTTCTATTTGTCATTTTCTTTTCTTGCATTTTTGTACACTCGCCAATTCAAGGCAATATCAATAAAAGTTTCTTTTCTTGCATACTGCGCTTTTTCTCTTATTTCAATACCATGTGCAAAGGATAAACTATTTTCATAAGCTTTAACTTGGATTTAATATGAGAAACTTACAAACTTTCAATACAAAATCAATAGGATAAAACTACGAAAATCTCCGGAAGGCTACACTCGCCCTACACTGCGATCATTCTGATCTAATATAACTTTTTCACAAAGGATAATATCAATGGATCATTCAAATACAATCCGAAAAAGAACTCCCGAACACGGCAAAAGTGGGTTAAACAAAGGCAATGGGTGATAAGGAGATAAGGTGTTGGGGTTATCATACATACTCATGTGCATACATGCAACATTCACACGAGTGAACATTCATACATTATACAAACAACAGGGGCACATGCATGCACATAATGCATACACATGGTGCATACGCATTCGCAAAACAAATTTCTATGCAGGTGAAACTTGTCCGAACAAGGACAAAACAATACTAATGGTGCAGGTGAATTTGCTATAAGCATAGCAAATTACCCTAAATGGTGCAGGTGAATTTGCTATAAGCATAGCAATTGACCCTATTGGTGCAGGTGAATTTGCTATAAGCATAGCAAATTAGCCTAAATGGTGCACGTGAAGTTGCTATAAACATAGCAAATTAGCCTAAATGGTGCAGGTGAAGTTGCTATAAGCATAGCAAATTAGCCTAAATGGTGCAGGTCAAGTTGCTATAAGCATAGCAAATTAGCCTAAATGGTGCAGGTGAAGTTGCTATAAGCATAGCAAATGACCCTATTGGTGCAGGTGAAGTTGCTATAAGCATAGCAAATTAGCCTAAATGGTGCAGGTGAAGTTGCTATAAGCATAGCAAATTAGCCTAAATGGTGCAGGTGAAGTTGCTATAAGCATAGCAAATGACCCTATTGGTGCAGGTGAAGTTGCTATAAGCATAGCAAATTAGCCTAAATGGTGCAGGTGAAGTTGCTATAAGCATAGCAAATTATCCTAAATGGTGCAGGTGAGTTTGCTATAAGCATAGCAAATTATCCTAAATGGTGCAGGTGAAGTTGCTATAAGCATAGCAAATGATCCTAAATGGTGCAGGTGAGTTTGCTATAAGCATAGCAAATTATCCTAAATGGTGCAGGTGAGTTTTCTATAAGCATAGCAAATTATCCTAAATGGTGCAGGTGAGTTTGCTATAAGCATAGCAAATTATCCTAAATGGTGCAGGTAAATTTTCTATATGCATAGCAAATTAGCCTAAATGGTGCGGGTGAAGTTGCTATAAGCATAGCAAATTATCCTAAATGGTGCGGGTGAGTTTGCGATAACCCTCGCAAATGATTCTATTGGTGCAGGTAAGTTTGCGATAACCCTCACAAATGATCCTAATGGTGCAGGTAAGTTTGCTGTAACCCTAGCAAATAATTCCCATCTTGGTACAGGTAAGCTTGTTAGAACTATAACAAGTGATCCCTCCTACAAGTCCTCGCTATGTCAGACTCAGGCTTCATCAGGACGATTCTTTCCTTCACACTCAAGCACGAGGTAAATTTAGGGGTTTTCCATTATTTAATAACTTTTCGATCCGAAAAGCGTGAGACCTGCGTATTCTCACGCCATTCAATCCAAGATAATTAAATAGGGGCAGCTGTCATACCCCAAAATTTACCCGATGCAACTCACGCCTGTTAATTTATTTGAGGGTATTAAAACTAAGAGTCATGGGGTTTAACATATCTATTGTTAAACCCAACCTCTTATGAAACCTTTGATCAAATTTAGGTGTGTAATTAGCAGGTACCTAGGCCCAAATTGGTGGCCTATATATCTCACTCTAGGGGTTCACACTATTTTGAATATTGCCTCTATATTTTATTTTACCATTTATTTTATTAAGAGTTTCATTAAAAAATTGCTTCATCAAAAAAAAATTGTTTCAATTAAATAAGTTAGTCAGGGGTGTAATTATATTATTATTATTGAGGATTGTTATTATTGATTATTGTTAATTAACCATCAAGATTATTATTATCAAAATTTTATTAGTTGGGGTGGGCCAGCTAATGGATCAGTATTGGGCCAAAATAGGATTGAACCGAGTTAGTGGTATTGGACCAGTTTCGTATGGATCAAGATAGTGCAACGGGTCAACCCAAGACCCGACCCAGTCCTATTCACTTTCTTCTTCATTCTCAAACGCAGCCAAACCCTAGGCGCCGCTGCAACCAACTCAAATCCTAAATCTAATTCCGCCCAAGCCCAGCAATTGAATAAATCTCAATCAAAATCAAATCTTAACTAAAACATAAATCAAATCAAATATTAACATAAACAAAATCTGAATAACAAATTTTATTAATCCAAACAATTACAAACAAATTTACAATCGAATCAAATCCAAAAAAAAACTAATTCAATCCTAAATCTAATAATTCCTAAATGAATCGAACCCTAGGCTATAAGAATAGAAGAAGAAGAAGAGCGGAAAGGGGGTCGAAAGAATTCTGGGGAGAGCTTGAGTGCTGCCGGGAACAAAGCCTTTGCGCCGCCGCTTCACTTTCATCTCCGTACCTGCAAGCCAAGAAAGAAGAAGGGGATTAGATCCGGAGCTTACACGTTCCAGAAAGTGAAGATAAAAGGTAACCCCGATTGAACTTAGCTTAGGGCTTTTAAATGCTTGAATCGATTGCATGCATCTGTATTTGTGTTTGTTCGGATTGAAGGGTTGGGATTTGGTTAAGGTTGGTTTTTCTGGATAAAAAACTTTGAAGGTTTGAGTTCTCTGGTTGAAGATCAACCGGGAACTAGGTTTCACGGTGGGTTTTGGGGTGGTAAGTGGTGGCCGATGGGGGTTTAAGGGTTGTTTTTCTGGGCTATTGTTTGAATGATTGAGAGAGAGAAGAGAGAAGTAGAGAGAACGAAGGAGAAAGGGGATGAAGTCTGGGAAAATGAGAGTCTTTACTCTCTTTTTGCTTGTTACGATTCAAACGCTCCCTGCCGTTGGATTGACGCCAAGTGCAGGTGTTGAGAACATGATTCTCCACTTTGTCCTTATCATGAGCCTTAGTCTCATTCAACATGCAGGCCATTTGATCTTCTTAGAGCTAGATCTGACGCTCCAAACCTGAGTACGCACCATAGTCCCATGAACCGGCGTAACACCAGAACCAAACGGACCTGAGCACCATTGGGCCTAAGCCCTTTGCTAATTACACCCACCAATTCGCTACCCTTCAAACAATGTACACACCCCCCTGCGAAAATAATAAAATTAATAAATTGATTTTCAAAGTTTTGTTAATTATTTAAATGATTGTTTTTGTTTATAACTCAATTTTCTCCTCGAACCGACTAAATCTATTAGTCGTAGTAGACGAGAAATAATTTTTATGCAAATATTAATTTAATAATTCTAAATCAATTCTCTCCTCGACCCGACTAATGCTATTAGTCGCCTTAGACGAGAGATGAAAAATCTTTAAAACTTAAAACACAATTAATTTGCTGCCCGCGATGATCGAATCTATCGATCTGAGTAACCAGCAATGCCCATCAATCTGTTAGCTATACTGATCGAATCTATCGATCACCGCATCTAACAGTAACAAATTAAATCAGGGTTGTATGCCAAACCTCAAAAACTTTTCCACATTCAAATCAATTTCAAAAGCTACGATAGGCCACTCAAAAGCCTTTAAAACAAATTTCAAACCACAAATTCAATTCTAAGGCGTACAACCCTGTGCCCGAACTACGTTGACTCTAATCCTCCATAAGGAGGTACGTAGGCACTTGGTAACAAGGCGAGTCTCCCCCCTTAAAATTTCAATTCATTTTAAATCTTATTTTTTACCCTTTTCAATTCATTAGCTATAAACCTATAACTGTTGCCATAAACCTTATCTTTACAATGTTAGCCTTTAGGAGATGGTTGTGAAGGATAGAAAAACACTTAGAAAGGGGGGGTTTGAATAAGTGTAGCTTTAAAAACTTGACTGATAAAAATAAATTGCACAGTTATTTTTATCCTGGTTCGTTGTTAACTAAACTACTCCAGTCCACCCCTGCAGAGATGATTTACCTCAACTGAGGATTTAATCCACTAATCGCACGGATTACAATGGTTCTCTACTTAGTCAGCAACTAAGTCTTCCAGAGTCTTCTGATCACACACTGATCACTCCAGGAACAACTGCTTAGATACCCTCTAAGACTTTCTAGAGTATTCTGATCCACACGATCACTCTAGTTACAACCTGCTTAGATAACCTCTAAGACTTCCTAGAGTATTCTGATCCACACGATCACTCTAGTTCCTTACAACTTAATGTAATCAATTCTAAGAGTATTACAATTGCTTCTTAAAAGCTATAATCACAAACTGTGATATTTCTCTTAACGTTTAAGCTTATTCTCACTAATATATTACAACAGCAATGTAGTGAGCTTTGATGAAGATGAAGATTCTGAGCTTTGAATAGAACAGAGTTTCAGCAAGTTAATATGAGTTGTTTTGTTCAGAATCGTTAACCTTGCTTCTCATCAGAACTTCATATTTATAGGCGTTGGAGAAGATGACCGTTGAGTGCATTTAATGCTTTGCGTGTTCCGTACAGCATCACATTTAATGTTATACGCTTTTGTCAACTACCTCGAGCCTTGTTCACGCTGTGTCTACTGACGTTGCCTTTAATAGCTTCTAACGTTCCTTTTGTCAGTCAGCGTAGCCTGCCACATGTACTTCCTTCTGATCTGATGTTTGTGAATACAACGTTTGAATATCATCAGAGTCAAACAGCTTGGTGCAAAGCATCTTCTGATCTTCTGACCTTGAAGTGCTTCTGAGCGTGATACCATCAGAACTTCAGTGCTTCTGATCTCATGTTCTTCTGATGCTTCCATAGACCCATGTTCTGATTCTGCTTCGACCATCTTCTGATGTCTTGCCAGACCATGTTCTGATGTTGCATGCTGAACCCTTTGAGACAAAGCTTCTGAGCGCTGAATTATGCATACTCTTTATATATTTCCTGAAAAGGAAATTGCATTGGATTAGAGTACCATATTATCTTAAGCAAAATTCATATTATTGTTATCATCAAAACTAAGATAATTGATCAGAACAAATCTTGTTCTAACAATCTCCCCCTTTTTGATGATGACAAAAACATATATAAGTGATATGAATTTGCGATCAGAAAGAGCAGACGGCAAAAGACAAATTACACAGCTATAGCATAAGCATGTGAATATATCTCCCCCTGAGATTAACAATCTCCCCCTGAAATAAATACTCGAAGAACTTTAATAAAAGACTTCCCTGATTATTTCAGTAGAGACGATCACATAAGCTTCTGTCTTCAGAGAATTCATAGCTTCTGACTTCTGCTTCCATTGGACAGCTTCAGAACTTGAATTTCTTTGATCTTCAGAACATTCACAGCTTCTGATTTCTGCTTCCATTTAGGACAGCTTCAGAACTTGAATTTCTTTGATCTTCAGAACATTCACAGCTTCTGATTTCTGCTTCCCTCGGATAGCTTCAGAGCTTTGAATTTCTACCAACATCACTTCATGCTAGATTTGTATCAGAACATTGTTGAATGTACCAGAGCATCATCAGAGCATCTCTACATCCTGAAATGTTACAGAACAAAAACTAAACGACAAAAGTCAGCATGAACGAGTCAGAACATAAAATGTATATTAGAACACATGATATGTATCAGAGCCATATAGGCTAAAATAATGTATCAGAGCAAATAGAATTTTGTCAGAACAAATAGACAAATATGGATCAAATTCTATTATCAGTGCTTCTGATTCTGAAGCTTGACAGCACTCAGCTTGCTTCAGTTTCCAAGAGCTATCTCTGATCATTTCTTCTTGCTTCTGATTCTGAAGCTTCATAGCACTCAGCTTGCTTCAAGAATCCAAGAACTTGATTCATCTTGTTGCTCCTCATGTTGGTCTTGAATGATTCCTGCAACAACACAACTTAAAAACATTTGAAGCTTTGCAGCTTCTATTAGTAAATGTGGGGTCTTTTACCCAGCAACTGATAGATTAATCAAATCATTTATCATTTATCTTCTCCCCCTTTTTTGTCATAACATCAAAAAGAATATTTCAAAAGATTCAGATGTATAAAACGACAAACAAAATCAATGAAATGCAAAACAAAGAAACTTTTCATTGATAATCAATAGATATTACATGAGAAGATGTTTAACAAGCAGATGCAACAAGGAAAGAAAACTACTAAGACCAAAGACTAAGATCCTAGCCTACGCAAAATCCGCGCCAGAACATCATGAATCCCGTCAGTGCTTGTAGCTTGCCTTGCCATGAAGGAGCGAAACTCAGCATTGGCTACTTCTTGCGCGTCCAAACGAGAAGCCAGCATAGCTTGATTCTGATGAAGAGCTTCCAAGGTCTCCATCAGAGCTGAGGCTTCACCAGAAGAAGAGGCACCAGAATTTCTGCCGAAAGGGACAGCAATCTCAGCAGGGTGATCTTCTGGAAGGTCTTTAGCTTGTGCATCTTCCATTTCCTCATCTGAGTCTGACTCAGAAGTAGCCTTAGCATATTCTGGTTCAGGCAGCTCAGAAGTTCCAACTTCCAACGCTTGAAGAATAGCTGCTAGGTTTGTTGGAGGAGTAGGACCAGCAACTTCAGCAGGATAAACCACTACTGGAAAGACCATGTGAGGTGCTTTTTCAGAAGGGTTCATTCTGAACCAGTTAAACAGCCACTGAAAATCTCCAGTCAGCACAGGAAACCATGGTCTCCACACCACGATGTCTCTGCAGAGATTTTCTTCTTCCAACTCATCTGCAGGTATCTTCTCCTCAAGAACTCTTCTGTTCCTGATGAGATGGTGATAGCTGCTTTCACCAACTTCCAACCGAAGACCACGAACACCAGGAGCTTCAGACATGATCCTTCTCTGAGTGTCTGTAGCCCTAACCAGAAAATCCTGACGAAAGGTATCCCAAAGGTTGCTTGTAGCATACTCATCCAGATGGTTAAGGTGAGCAGCACCCAGAATCTCCAACCAGCCATTTACATCAGAATGTAAAAGCTCCAGAAATGATTGAGTGGTAGGGGTTGGAGGGTTGACAGTGAACCTGGAGTCGGGAAAAACAACACTGTAGGGGTTAGGTGTTCTGGTGGGAAAAGGGTGTGAGAGAGATGAAGAAATATCTGATGGATGGGTTGAAGGAGAGGAGATATCAGATGGTGAAGAAGGTGGTTCCGAGAGGATGAATGAGGAGGAAGAGGTGGTGGAGGTCTGTGAAGAGGGAGGTGATTGAGGGGTACCGTCAAGGGGTTGATACACACGTCTAGAGTAGTTTCCAGACATCATAGCTTCAAACGGGTTCACTTTGAGAGGGTCATAGGTGATCCTTACTCTTTTTGGTTTGGTTTCTAGTTCAGCAGTTGCCTTTCTCTTTTGTTATCGATCATTTTCTTGATTCCCAGAGCTTGACGATGGATTCATGATGAAGTTGCAGATAATGGAAACTGCTAGGGTTTATGATATGATTGCAAAGAGAGAGAACGAAAAAGAAACTGAATGCAAAGTGAGAGAAATATAAGAGGGAAAAGAAACGTTTGAAGAATATAAAAAGAAAACTGAAAGAGATTAAATGATGAAAAGCATTTAATGTTACGTGACGTGAGGAGAGATAATAATGACAAAAGACGTGATTTGCACAATTACCTAAGTAGACGTCCCCTCAACTGCACGCACGCTTGTCCAGGAATAGTGAACACGTGTTTACCATCTGAATAGCCAGTTACAGCTGTTTTGCTTTTAAAGAGATTCTGAATCAACTTAGACAATGAAACGTTAGTAATAACCGAATCATAATTACTAAAAGATTTCAATCAGAACTTCTGATTAAAAAATAATCCACTTTCATTTCAGAAGATACTCATACATAAGAACTTCTTATCTTCTCATTCTGGGCATAAATCCATACTGATGTTCTTCAGAATGAACTTAAACCTATCTTCAGCCAGGGGTTTTGTAAAGATATCAGCCCATTGATGGTCTGTATCCACAAAGTTTAAAGATAGAACACCCTTCTGAACATAGTCCCTTATGAAATGATGTTTAATCTCAATATGTTTAGCTTTTGAATGAAGAATAGGATTCTTAGATAATCATATAGCAGAAGTATTATCACAGAATATAGGAATGTTACTCTCATATATCTGATAATCTTCTAGCTGACTCTTCATCCAGAGCATCTGTGTACTGCAACCAGCAGCAGCGACATATTCTGCTTCTGTTGTTGATACAGCAATAGTTGCTTGCTTCTTGCTATACCAGGAGATCAAATGACTTCCAAGAAATTGGCAACTTCCTGAAGTACTCTTTCTTTCAATTCTGTCTCCAGCATAGTCAGCATCGCAGAATCCTACTAAGTTGTATTCTTTAGATTTTCTGTAAACTAAGCCAACATTAGTAGTACCTTTCAGATACCTTAGAATTCTCTTAACAGCAGTTAAATGAGATTCTCTAGGATCTGATTGGAATCTAGCACACAAACAAACACTGAACAGAATGTCAGGTCTAGAAGCAGTCAAATATAGAAGAGATCCAATCATACCTCTGTATAACTTCTGATCTACCTTCTTACTTACCTCATCCTTACCTAGGATGCATGTTGGATGCATAGGAGTTTTGGCTTCTTTGCAGTCTGGAAGATTAAACTTCTTCAGAAGTTCCTTCACATACTTGGTTTGGTGAACATACGTTCCTTCTGATGTTTGATTTATTTGTATTCCAAGGAAATACTTGAGTTCTCCCATCATGCTCATTTCAAACTCAGCCTGCATAGACTCAGCAAACTCCTTTCCAAGTGTAGCATTAGATGTTCCAAAAATAATATCATCTACATATATTTGACAAATTAAAATATCCCTTTTAAGGGTTTTACAAAAGAGAGTAGTGTCCACTTTTCCTCTAGTGAAACCATTATCCAGAAGGAAAGAACTTAAGCGTTCATACCAAGCTCTGGGAGCTTGTTTCAATCCATACAACGATTTCTTTAGTTTAAAAACATGATTAGGAGACATAGAGTCTTCAAAACCAGGAGGTTGATGGACATAAACTTTTTCATCTATATAACCATTTAAGAAGGCACTCTTAACATCCATCTGATAGAGAGTGATGTTATGTTGAGTGGCAAATGAAATTAATAGACGAATAGATTCTAACCTGGCCACTGGTGCAAAGGTTTCTGTATAGTCAATCCCTTCTTGCTGACTATAACCCTGAGCCACCAGTCTGGCTTTGTTCCTTACCTCTTCACCTTTCTCACTGAGCTTGTTTCTGAAGACCCATTTTGTACCGATTATATTGAATCCATCTGGTCTAGGAACAAGATCCCAAACATCATTCCTTGTAAACTGATTCAGTTCTTCTTGCATAGCAATTATCCAGTCTGGATCTTCTAGAGCATGATCAACAGAAGTTGGCTCGATCAAAGATACAAGACCTAATTGACAGTCTGCATTGTTCTTAAGGAATGCTCTTGTTCTGATTGGATCATCCTTCTTTCCAAGAATGACATCTTCTGAATGACCAGAGATGAGTCTGGATGATCTTCTGACAGATGGTTCTTCAGAAATGCTTAGATTCTCCAGAGAAGCTGATACTTGATCTTCAGATTCTTTGCTTCTGAGAAGCTCTGCTTCTGATGCGTTGCTTCTTGGCTCAACAACTTCTGATACATCAATATCACAATCTGCAAAATTATCAAACTGCTTTGGTTTTTCAGAACCAAGCTTATCATCAAACCTGATATTGATTGATTCTTTTACAATCAATGTTTCAGTATTGTATACTCTGTAGCCTTTTGAGCGTTCAGAATATCCAAGAAGGAAACATTTTTGTGCTTTGGAATCAAACTTACCAAGATGATCTTTAGTGTTCAGAATAAAGCATACACATCCAAAAGGATGGAAATATGAAATGTTGGGCTTTATATTCTTCCACAATTCATAAGGAGTCTTATTTAGAATAGGTCTGATAGAGATTCTATTCTGAATATAGCATGCAGTGTTTATTGCTTCTGCCCAGAAATGCTTAGCCATATTGGTTTCATTGATCATGGTTCTGGCCATTTCTTGCAGAGTCCTATTCTTTCGTTCTACAACTCCATTTTGCTGTGGAGTTCTAGGACAAGAGAAATCATGGGCAATACCATTTTCTTTGAAGAACTCTTCAAAGAATCTGTTCTCAAATTCACCACCATGATCACTTCTAACCTTTATGATTTTACACTCTTTTTCAGATTGAATCTGAATGCAGAAATCAAAGAACACTGAATGAGACTCATCCTTGTGTTTCAAGAATTTTACCCATGTCCAGCGGCTATAATCATCTACAATGACTAATCCATATTTCTTCCCTCTGACAGATGCTGTTTTGACTGGGCCAAACAGATCAATGTGCAAGAGTTCTAATGGCCTTGAGGTAGAAACAACATTCTTGGACTTGAATGCAGGTTTAGAGAACTTGCCCTTCTGACATGCTTCACAAAGAGCATCTGATTTGAATTTCAGATTAGGGAGTCCTCTGACAAGATCCAGTTTGTTAATCTGAGAAATCTTTCTCAAACTAGCATGACCTAATCTTCTGTGCCAGACCCACTGCTCTTCAGAAACAGACATAAGACAAGTCACCTTCTGACTCATAAGATCTTGCAGATCTGTCTTATAAATGTTGTTCTTCCTCTTGCCTGTAAATAGGATTGAGCCATCCTTCTGATTTACAGCCTTGCAAGACTTTTGATTAAAAATTATATCATAACCATTGTCACTCAATTGACTGATAGATAAGAGGTTATGTGTTAATCCTTCTACAAGAAATACATTAGAAATGGAAGGAGAGTTACCAGACTTTATAGTTCCAGAGCCAATTATCTTGCCCTTCTGATCTCCTCCAAACTTGACTTCTCCTCCAGACTTAAGCACCAGGTCTTGGAACATAGACCTTCTTCCTGTCATGTGTCGTGAGCATCCAGAGTCCAGGTACCACGACATGTTGTGCTTTGTCCTTTTTGCAGCCAAGGATATCTGCAATAGGAATAATCTTATCCTTAGGTACCCACATTTTCTTGGGTCCTTTCTTGTTAGATTTTCTCAAGTTCTGATTGAACTTGGATTTAACATTGTAAGCAATAGGAGGAACAGCATGATAATTCTTAATGTGAGTTTCATGATATTTCCTAGGTTGTGTCACATGCTTCTTAGTGTGTGTAATGTGAAAACTTTGAGCATGTGAAGTGTGCCTAATATCATGGGAGTGGCCATACTTGAACTGATCATACAATGGCTTGTATGTGATTTTCATTTCATCAACAGGTTCAAGTTTGTATGGGGTTTCACCCTCAAAACCAATGCCGACTCTTTTGTTTCCAGACACAGCATATATCATAGAAGCTAGCTGACTTCTGCCAATACTTCTAGATAAGAACTTCCTGAAACTTAAATCATATTCTTTCAGAATATGGTTTAGACTAGGAGTGGATTTTTCTGAATCAGAAGGAGATCCAACATTATTGGATAATTTTAAAAGTTTTTCTTTTAATTCAGAATTCTCCAACTCAAGCTTCTTTGTTTCAAATTCAAATAGCTTTTTCAGCTTTTTGTATTTGAGACTAATCTGAGACTTGAATTCCAGAAGTTCTGTTAGACTGGAAACTAACTCATCTCTAGTAAGTTCAGAAAATACCTCTTCAGAATATGATTCTGATGTAGATTCTGATCCGTCATCTTCTGTCGCCATCAGCGCACAGTTAGCCTGCTCATCTTCAGAGTCTGAATCATCTTCTGACTCATCCCAGGTTGCCATAAGACCTTTCTTCTTATGAAACTTCTTCTTGGGATTTTCCTTCTGAAGTTTTGGACATTCATTCTTGAAGTGTCCAGGCTCATTGCATTCATAGCACATGACCTTCTTCTTGTCAAATCTTCTGTCATCAGAAGATTCTCCACGTTCAAATTTCTTTGAACTTCTGACGCCTCTGAACTTCCTTTGCTTGTTCTTCCAGAGTTGATTTAGCCTTCTGGAGATCAAGGACAGTTCATTTTCTTCTTCAGATTCTGATTCTTCAGGATCTTCTTCTCTAGCCTGAAAAGCGTTAGTGCATTTCTTGATATTTGATTTTAATGCAATAGACTTACCTTTCTTTTGAGGCTCGTTTGCATCCAGTTCAATTTCATGACTCCTCAGGGCACTGATCAGCTCTTCCAAAGAGACTTCATTTAGATTCTTCGCAATCTTAAATGCAGTCACCATAGGACCCCATCTTCTGGGTAAGCTTCTGATGATCTTCTTTACGTGATCAGCCTTGGTGTATCCCTTGTCAAGAACTCTCAATCCAGCAGTAAGAGTTTGAAATCTTGAAAACATCTTTTCAATGTCTTCATCATCCTCCATCTTGAAGGCTTCATATTTCTGGATTAGAGCAAGAGCTTTAGTCTCCTTGACTTGAGCATTTCCTTCATGAGTCATTTTCAAGGACTCATATATGTCATAGGCCGTTTCCCTGTTAGATATCTTCTCATACTCAGCATGAGAGATAGCATTCAGCAAAACAGTTCTGCATTTATGATGATTCCTGAAGAGCTTCTTCTGATCATCGCTCATTTCTTGCCTTGTCAGCTTTACGCCACTGGCATTTACCGGATGTTTGTAACCATCCATCAGAAGATCCCATAGATCACCATCTAGACCAAGAAAGTAACTTTCCAGTTTATCTTTCCAGTATTCAAAGTTTTCACCATCAAATACCGGCGGTCTAGTATAACCATTGTTACCGTTGTGTTGCTCAGCAGAGCCACATGTAGATGTAGACTTTGCAGTTTCATCAGCCATCTTTTACTGAAGCGTTTTTCTCTTTCTGAATCTTTTCTAAACACGGTTAAGTGCTTGCACCTTAGAACCGGCGCTCTGATGCCAATTGAAGGATAGAAAAACACTTAGAAAGGGGGGGTTTGAATAAGTGTAGCTTTAAAAACTTGACTGATAAAAATAAATTGCACAGTTATTTTTATCCTGGTTCGTTGTTAACTAAACTACTCCAGTCCACCCCCGCAGAGATGATTTACCTCAACTGAGGATTTAATCCACTAATCGCACGGATTACAATGGTTCTCCACTTAGTCAGCAACTAAGTCTTCCAGAGTCTTCTGATCACACACTGATCACTCCAGGAACAACTGCTTAGATACCCTCTAAGACTTTCTAGAGTATTCTGATCCACACGATCACTCTAGTTACAACCTGCTTAGATAACCTCTAAGACTTCCTAGAGTATTCTGATCCACACGATCACTATAGTTCCTTACAACTTAATGTAATCAATTCTAAGAGTATTACAATTGCTTCTTAAAAGCTATAATCACAAACTGTGATATTTCTCTTAACGTTTAAGCTTATTCTCACTAATATATTACAACAGCAATGTAGTGAGCTTTGATGAAGATGAAGATTCTGAGCTTTGAATAGAACAGAGTTTCAGCAAGTTAATATGAGTTGTTTTGTTCAGAATCGTTAACCTTGCTTCTCATCAGAACTTCATATTTATAGGCGTTGGAGAAGATGACCGTTGAGTGCATTTAATGCTTTGCGTGTTCCGTACAGCATCGCATTTAATGTTATACGCTTTTGTCAACTACCTCGAGCCTTGTTCACGCTGTGTCTACTGACGTTGCCTTTAATAGCTTCTAACGTTCCTTTTGTCAGTCAGCGTAGCCTGCCACATGTACTTCCTTCTGATCTGATGTTTGTGAATACAACGTTTGAATATCATCAGAGTCAAACAGCTTGGTGCAAAGCATCTTCTGATCTTCTGACCTTGAAGTGCTTCTGAGCGTGATACCATCAGAACTTCAGTGCTTCTGATCTCATGTTCTTCTGATGCTTCCATAGACCCATGTTCTGATTCTGCTTTGACCATCTTCTGATGTCTTGCCAGACCATGTTCTGATGTTGCATGCTGAACCCTTTGAGACAAAGCTTCTGATCGCTGAATTATGCATACTCTTTATATATTTCCTGAAAAGGAAATTGCATTGGATTAGAGTACCATATTATCTTAAGCAAAATTCATATTATTGTTATCATCAAAACTAAGATAATTGATCAGAACAAATCTTGTTCTAACAGGTTGAGGGTGCCTAACACCTTCCCTCAACCTGATTATAATAACTTACCCTGAATCTCATATCTGTGTAGGGTTTCCTATTCGCCCTTCAGAATAGGTGGCGACTCTAAACCTTCGATTTTAAGGCAGGTTGCTACACGCTTCACATTCAAATCAATACTTACAATCAAGGATCCTATTGACTAGGGGCATATCTTTCAAGAATTCAAACACTGGGGCAATGCATATCAGGCAAAACATGGTGAAATTCGAGTTCTCTCTAAAGGTCCTTCCTTCAGATTAAGGGGCATGTCTCTTAAAATCTCTGATATTCGGGAAGTCACACTAGTATCACACAAGGAGCATTGTTGCATAATTGATCTTCCCACGCCTGTACTATTTACATCCCGCTGTGTGGGATCGGCATACACGCATAATTCTCATCTATTTTGAGAATCTCATTACATGACACATGCATTATGACATTGCATAAAACTAACGCTGCCTTTTCAGGTCACTTCATAATCAACAGGATGTTATCATCCAATTACAGTGCAAATACGATCGTATCAACGATTCAATCTTAACGCGCAAAGATACAATTCTAATACCTCATTCCAAGTCTTTCTTCAAAGGCAATCCATAAGCAATCTAAGAATTTCTCACCTCTCCAGGTAGTCTTGTCCAAGACAATTATCCTAACCATTCCAAGCAGTCTTGTGTAAGACGTATCCTGACCTTTTCTAGGTAGTTTTGTTTAAAACGTCCCATGACCTTTATAGGAACCTTTCTAGGTAGTTTTGTTTAAAACGTCCCACGACCTTTATAGGAACCTTTCTAGGTAGTTTTGTTTAAAACGTTTCATGTCCTTTATAGGAACCTTTCTAGGTAGTTTTGTTTAAAACGTCCCATGACCTTTATAGGAACCTTTCTAGGTAGTTTTGTTTAAAACGTCCCACGACCTTTATAGGAACCTTTCTAGGTAGTTTTGTTTAAAACGTTTTATGTCCTTTATAGGAACCTTTCTATGTAGTTTTGTTTAAAACATATCGTTCCCTTTATAGGAACCTTTCTAGGTAGTTTTGTTTAAAACGTATCGTTCCCTTTATAGGAACCTCTTTGGGTAAGTCTTGTTTAAGATATCCCGTATCCTATCTAAGAGCCTTTCCAGGTGAGTCTTGTGTAAGACGTATCACACCATTCCCAAAAACTGTTCTAGGTTAGTCTTGTTTAGGACATATCTTTCCTTTCTAGGCAATCTTCTTAAAGACATGTATCCAATCCCTCCTTATCCTCTCCAGGAGCCTCTATAGGTCAGTCTTGTTTGAGACATATCCAAGTTAACCTTATAGTCTTATTTAAGGCGTATCGTATCATTCCTGAGAACCTTTCTAAGTTAGTCTTGTTTAAGACGTACCATAACCTGTCTAGGTAGTCCTGTTTAAGACGTTTCATATCTTTTCAGGAGCCTTTCTAGGTGAGTCTTATTTAAGCCATATCATGCCTTTCTAGGTAGCCTTCTTAAAATGTTTATCCAATCTTTTCTAAGACATACCTAATTCTTTTAAAGAACTCTGTGGTTAGTCTTCTCCAAGACATTCTTCCTAAGCTTTGTTCAAAGCCTAAGCTTCTTCGCATCATCCTTTGATATACCCTATTCAGGAACCTCGTCAGGTAGTCTTATGTAAGACATTACTTCTTCTCTCCTCAGATACAATCAAATGATCTAGGTCTGAAAAGCATATGCTTTAGACAAGTATCCTGCCAGTCAAATGGGTGGCATCTTTAAGCCCATCTCCCACGAAATTTTTTCCAACAAACGCAAATTTCAGGGCATTTCAGTGTCCAATCATCTTTTACCTTTAAATCACGATAGGTAGACGTGCCTATCTGATTGTTCACGCTTAAGAAGATTGAACAGGGGCAGCTGTCATACCCCGAAATTTGCCCATCTCGTTTCATCTGAAGGGTACAAGAGATTATAGGTCCTCCAAAAAAGTCAACAAGAAATACCTTTTAGGTCAAAGCTCATAACTTGAGCATGGAAGATCCAATTGAGGTGAAACCAAAAGGAGGTTTTAAAGGACTCATCAGGCTTTCTAAAAAGTCCTGGAACATGGTTATATGGCAAAAAGTAAAGGAGATGCAAGGCTTAGAAGTTGGTCGATTTTGGAGAAATACACAAGAGCCAATTTGGACAAAATCACTTATTTTAACTAATGGGCCTAGGTTTGAGTTTCTAAACATGGTCATGAGTACATTATGAGCCCACAATCCCATTCTTTATTTCCTTTACTTATTTATTTATTTATATTGAGGTTTTATTCATAAAATAATCAATTTAAATTAAATAAATAATAAGAATAGTCAAAGATTAGGATGAGATCTTATTTCTATCAAATATGGAATAATATATCTAGGAGAAATCAAGGAAATTTCGTGGAGAGAGAAAGATATATGATAGATACCAAAATAGCAAGTTTGCATGATTTTCTCAAACAAAATATTTTCTCAAGACAATCAAGGATTGCTCATATTTTTTCAACCCTAATTGGCCCATATATATACTAAAAAACATTCAGAAAGAGGGGGGACGAAATTAGAAGGAGGAGAGGCAGCCATATGACTTAGGGTTTGCACTTCAAAATCAAGAAAAAGTTGCATCATAAGACTGGGAATTGCAGGCTCTCTCAAGTGTTTCTAAGGACTTCTTCGTCCTCCTGAGGATTGCAGGGACCGAGAACAGCAGCCATTCGTGCTTGCAAACGCCCAGAACCCTATCATTCGCCATGGCCGGAGGTAAGGTTCTCTAATTTCGAATTCATTGATCCAGGTCTTTCTAACCGTTTTTTTTTTGTGCATAGGCACGCTCAGGGACTTATTTAGAGGAGAATTGACGCATTGCTCGTGAGTTTTCAGACCGGAAGCGCAACGTGCCATGATTAGGGCACCGAGGTCGAGTGGCTGTGTTTTCATGGTTACAGATGTTTTCAGCCGAAACTAACCGTTCCATTGAACTTGCAGCATCGTGTTTGGTGGACCTAGGTATTTCTTTTGGCTTTGTTGTTGCTGTTTTGCAGGTTTGCGAAAGTGCTTCATCGGAGAAGATGAACAGCGTTACTGTTCCGGTGGGCTGTAGCGCCTTTGACTAGAGGAAGACCGGCGTGGATGCGTGGCAGGCAGCCATTCGTCCATTCAAATCCTAGCTGCGCGCGCAACATTCCTATTGGAGAGGCAACTTGATCACACTCTCTCTCTCTCTCCTCTATTGGTTTACGTGAATGGATGGGGGGCCACGTCTGGGTTTGTTTTTGATTCAACCATTCAGTACGCATGTTAATATTTATCAATTATTGTGCGTTATGTGTATGACTAACCAGTGCAGCTTCTATGGCAAAGAGAAAGATACGGAATCATGAGGGAGCCAGTTCGATCCCCACTCCCAACATTCTATTTTTTAGAGAACTACATGTTTCTTGATCCAGTGGTCTCGGTGCACACACTCCTATCACGTACCATCCGCCAACAGCCTTTGGATCCACCAAGCAGCAAATCCAACGCATCAGGAACTGAGGCTCTACCATACACCATCAATGAGCTACTACACTGGATTGGAGCCAGGTTTCTATACAATTTTATTATTTATTTATTTATTTGTTTTGTTTAATTATTTAAATTGAATTAATTGTGTTAGTTTATTTAATTAATTTTAATTAGGATTAGGCATATAATTAGGATATAATTATTTAGGATTATTCTCTCGATTATTTTCTCCGACTATTCGACTTAATTATTTAATTAATTTAAATGGTTAAAAATCACAAAAACCCTATAAAGGTTTATAATATTAGGGTTCACCCAATCCCATTGGCCACTTGGCCGAAGTCATTGGATTTAATTTGTTACTCGTTCCGACTAAATTTATTGGTCGCGATGATTAATAATCGATTAATTTAATTAATCAAATCCTATAAATTAAAATAATTTATTCTACTAAATGGTTTTAACCAAGGCTATTGGTTACGATGATTAGCATTTTCCCCTTCATCCAAATTTTTTATTATTTGTAATCGAATCTATCGATTATGAGGGGTAACGATAATTAAAATATGCACATTTGCTATTCGCGATAATCAATCTATCGATTATAGTGGTTAGCAATCCTCCCTTTAATCCGTTAGCCATGGTAATCAAATCTATTGATTATTGCAACTAACGGTAACAAACTAAAAACCAGGGTTGTACGCCCAAATATAAAACACACTAAACCACGATACTACGGATTTTCATCCTTTTCAATCAGGCAATTCAAAATGCCTTTCAAATCACAAACTACGATAGGCCATTCCAAAAGCCTTCAAACCATTCAAACTCTAATTCTAAGGCGTACAACCCTGTGCCCGAACTACGTTGACTCTAATTCTCCCTAAGGAGATACGTAGGCACTTGGATAACCAAGGCGAGTCCCCCTCCCTAAAATCTCAATTTTTCCCCTATTCAATTTCTTAGCTATTAACCTTAACTTTTAGCCATAAAACTTGACCCTTAGATTCAAAGCCAATAGGAAAGGGTTGAGGGTGCCTAACACCTTCCCTCGACCTGAATATAGTATCTTACCCCGATCTCTTAACTGCGTAGGGTTTCCTATTCGCCCTTCAGAATAGGTGGCGACTCTAAAACCTTAATTTTTAGGCAGGTTGCTACAGGAGACATCCAAAATCCTACCACTTTGCATCATTGCATATTTACTTTCCAAAAAAATGATGTACAAAAAATAACTAGCATACGCGTTCCTTCCATTTCAAAGGAATCATATCTTTAAGCCTCGTGTCGAGCTTTTCCATCTCCTATTTGCTAAAAAAAATCAAAACATGAGGATTCCTTGGAAATCGAATGAACATGGCATTGCACGCATATGATGCATCCCATACATTTCATGCATAACAGGTGTTCAGGATCGAGGATCTCATACTCACACTTGGTACTCTCACCAAACTTGTAAATTTTACTTGTTACTGTTGTGTGTTCAAAGATCAGTTATGAAACAACTTTGTGGGGTGACCAAGAGGAAAGCTCATTCGGGGTTATCTATGAAGACGTGTCTTATGCTCGTTAGCTTCCATGCTTGCTTTATTTGCAACTGCTTAAGCTCTATACCGTAGTGATGTTTGCAATTTCTATTCTTGATGACGATGACACTAGGTGTGAGTTCTATTCTGGGGCACCGGGTCGTGATGTTGGATCTGCAAGTTTCTTGGGGCTCCCGAACGAGGGATAAGCAAGACATTGTCTATCTTGATCATTGCACCATTTGCATTGCTCGAATCCCTAAAGCACTTACAAATTCCATGTGACTTCGACGAAATCATCTGTGTCTTCCAAGGATGTGGAGAAGTTGTTGAGAATCATCAGGAAGTCTGATTACAAAGTTGTTGAACAATTGGGTCAGACCCAGTCAAAGATTTCTATATTGCAATTGTTGATGTGTTCGGAGGTTCATAAAGATGCTCTCTTAAGAATTCTGAATGGTGCTTACGTGCCCTAGGAAATATCTGTGAATCAGTTAGAGGCAGTGGCCAATAATATTTCGGCTGGAAATAGCTTGGGGTTTACTGATCGTGATCTTCCTTTCGAGGGGAGAAACCATAACAAGGTGTTGCATATTTCGATGGAGTGTGAGGGGACGACCTTGTCCCGTGTTTTGGTCGATACTGGGTCTTCCTTGAACGTGCTTCCCAAATCGGCTCTCATGAGAATTGACTATGCTGGTGTTGAATTGAGGCCCAGTGAGTTGGTGGTACGTGCTTTTGATGGTTCAAGGAGGTCTGTGTTCGGAGAGGTAAATCTGCCAATCCAAGTTGGTCCTCAGGTCTTCACCACAACTTTTTATGTAATGGATATTCAGCCTGCTTACTGTTGTCTATTGGGACGACTCTGAATTCACAAGGCTGGCGCTGTGACATCCACTCTTCATCAGAAGTTGAAGTATCCGGTTGATGGTAAAATGGTGACGGTTTGTGGTGAAGAAGATTATGTTGTGAGTCACTTGTCTTCTTTCACGTATGTGGAGATCGAAGGTGAAATACATGAGACGCCGTTCCAAGCGTTCGAGGCTGTGAATGCTGTGAGAACTCCTCTTTGCGAGGTAACAAAGCCAGAAATGATTATGTCCTCTTTGAAATATGCTCAGGTTGTCGTTGAGACTGGAAAAGTGGAAGGCTGGGGGCAAGTAATTGATGTGCGTCCCAAGTTTGACAAGAATGGTCTTGGTTTCAGCCATGGGAAGCAAATGCGGCACCCAAGCCTAGTATCCTCGGCCTGATCAAGTTTGTAAGTGGTGGTATCATTCAGAACGGTCAGGTTAATGCCATTGTCATTGGTGAAGAGGTGGATAGTGACTGTGATTTTGATAGCTGGATTCATCCAAGTATTCCTGGGGAGATGCCTCGCAACTGGACAATTGAAGATGTCATTCAAGTCACACAAGCTCAGGAGTAAATTTCTTGTTTTTACTTTTCTTATCATGCCATAATTCCTACGCTTGCCCAAGACATAGTGAATCATTTGTAGGGCCATGCAGTTCGCATTTTCAAAGTTAATCATGAAATAAAAGGAAGTTTTTGCATTCAAATGTTTTGCTCTTTGTCTTTCTTTTTGACTCTTTCCTTTAAATGGCAATGTTTTTGCACACACTTGCACATAGCTTAAAAATAAAACTAAAATAAAAACATCAATCATGCAGATGTTCCACCACCACGGATTCCATTGATAACAGTTTCGCTATTGCTTGTTATGATTTTGACAATCCGATCTACCAAGCCGAGGAAAAAGCTTATGAAGATTGTGACCTTCCTGACGAATTTGCCAGATTATTGAGACATGAAGAGAAAGCGATTCAGCCGCATCAGGAGGCAATCGAGATGGTAAATGTTGGCACTAAAGAGCATGTCCGAGAAGTCAAGATAGGGGCTGCGCTTGAGGACAGTGTAAAGCATAGGCTTATTGCGATGTTGAAAGAGTATGCGGATATCTTTGCTTGGTCTTATGAGGATATGCCTGGTCTTGATACAGATATTGTGGTACACCGTCTACCTCTCAAGGAAGATAGTCCTCCTATCAAGCAGAAGCTTTGAAGGACTCGCCTAGATATGTCTGAGAAGATTAAGAAAGAGGTTGAGAAACAGTTTGATGCTGGCTTTCTGCAAGCTGTGAATTACCCGCCGTGGGTTGCTAATATTGTTCCTGTACCTAAGGACGGAAAGGTCAGGATGTGTGTCGATTACAAAGATTTGAACAGGGCGAGTCCGAAAGATGATTTTCCTCTTCCCCACATTGATGTGCTGGTGGTTAATACTGCTCCTTTCAAAGTGTTTTCCTTCATGGATGGCTTCTCTGGGTACAATCAGATTAAGATGGCACCAGAAGACATGGAGAAAACAACGTTTATCACACCATGGGGAACTTTCTGCTATAAAGTCATGCCTTTTGGGTTGAAAAATGCAGGGGCAACGTATCAGCGTGCCATGGTGACTCTTTTTCACGACATGATTCACAAAGAGATTGAGGTGTTTGTTGATGACATGATTGCAAAGTATCACACAGAAGAAGAGCACTTAGTTCATTTGCAAAGTTGTTTGAAAGGCTTCGGGAATTCAGACTGAGGTTGAATCCAAACAAATGCACTTTCGGAGTGCGATCTGGAAAGTTGCTGGGCTTTGTCGTTAGTGGAAAAGGTATTGAGGTTGATCCTGCAAAAATAAAAGCTATACAAGAGATGCCTGAGCCGAGATCAGAAAAAGAAGTTCGTGGTTTCTTAGGGAGATTGAACTACATTGCTAGATTCATCTCTCACCTTACGGCCACTTGTGAACCAATATTCAAATTGCTAAGAAAAGATCAGACGGCCAGGTGGAATAATGATTGTCAAAAAGCATTCGAAAAAGTGAAAAAGTATCTGCGGGAACCTCTGATACTAATGCCTCCAGTTCCAGGAAGACCTTTGATTATGTACCTCACAGTTCTTGAAAACTCAATAGGATGTGTGCTGGGTCAACATGACGAGTCTGGCCGAAAAGAGCATGCAATAAACTACCTTAGCAAAAAATTTACCGACTGTGAATCTCGATACTCACTGCTCGAGAAAACTTGTTGTGCTTTTGTGTGGGTTGCTCGCCGGGTGAGGCAGTATATGTTGGTTCACACCACCTTGTGGATTTCCAAGATGGATCCTATCAAGTATGTTTTTGAGAAGCCCGCTCTTTCCGGAAGAGTAGCCAGATGGCAGATGATTTTGACTGAGTATGATATCCAGTATACTACCCAGAAAGCCATTAAAGGTAGTGTGCTGGCAGATTATCTTGCACATCAGCCTGTCGATGACTATGAACCGATGATTTTCGAATTCCCCGATGAGGATGTTTTGTACATCAGAGATTGTAACATTCTCGGACCAGAGGAAGGACCCGAACCAGGATCGCGATGGACGCTCGTGTTCGATGGTGCCTCTAATGCACTCGGGAATGGTGTTGGAGCTGTAATTACTTCTCCTTCAGGTTTTCATATTTCGTTTACAGCCATAATCTATTTTGATTGTACAAATAATATGGCTGAGTATGAAGCCTGCATCTATGGTATCGAAACTGCGATCGATTTGCGAATCAAGTACTTAAAAGTTTATGGGGATTCCAATCTTGTCATTAGCCAGATCAATGGAGATTGGGAAACTCGCCATCAGAATCTGATTCCATACAAGGAGCATATGATGAGACTCATTCCGTACTTTGATGAGATCACATTCGAGCATATTTCTAGAGAAGAGAACAATCTTGCTGATGCTCTCGCTACTTTGGCTTCCATGTTCAAAGTGAAATGGGCCAATCAAGCGACTAATATCACCATCAATAGGTTGGACGAGCCAGCATTTTGCTTTGAGGCTGATGTTGAATTGGACGGTAATCCCTGGTATCATGATATCAAAAAGTTCCTCGAAACTCAAGAGTATCCTCCCGAAGCGTCGGTGACTGATAAGAAGTTTCTAAGAAGGTTTGTAGCTAAGTTTTACCTCAACGGTGGGGTATTGTACATGAGGCATCATGACAGTGTGTTGCTCAGATGTGTCGTGAGAGAAGAAGCTTCGAAAATCAAAGAAGAAATGCACGAAGGTGAGTTTGGTACCCATTCTAGTGGGAATACGATGGCTAAAAAGATCTTAAGGGCTGGTTACTATTGGTCCACGATGGAAACTGATTGTCATAACCATGTCAGAATTTGTCACAAGTGCCAGATCTATGCTGATAAAGTGCACGTGCCGCCTGTGCCTTCGAATGTCTTGACTTCTCCGTGGCCTTTTACAATGTGGGGCATTGACATGATTAGAGAGATTAAGCCTACTGCTTCTCATGAACATCCCTTCATTTTGGTTGCCATCGATTACTTCACCAAGTGGGTTGAAGCTGCATCTTATGCGAATGTCACCAAGCAAGTGATTACTCGTTTTATCAAGCACAACATAATTTGTCGTTATGGGATTCCTGAGAAGATCATTACTGATAATGGATCAAATCTCAATAACAAGTTGATGAAGGAGCTCTGTGAGTCCTTCAAGATTAAGCATCACAATTCTTCTCCGTACCGTCCAAAGATGAATGGCGTTGTTGAAGCGGCCAACAAGAACATTAAGAAGATTATGCAGAAGATGGTAGTGACCTACCGAGATTGGCATAAAATGCTGCCTTTTGCCTTGCATGGTTATCGCACCTCTGTGCGTACAGCGACTGGAGTAACTCCTTTCTCACTTGTTTATGGTATGGAAGCAGTACTACCAGTTGAAGTTAAGATTCCTTCCCTGAGGGTTATGAAAGATGTCGAGCTTGACGAGTCAGAATGGGTGCAGAATCGATTGGATCAGCTAAACCTCATTGATAAGAAGCACTTAGCGGCTATTGGTCATGGTCAGGTGTACCAAAAGAAGATGAGGAAAGCTTTTGACAAGCGGGTGCGATCTCAAAGATACAAATCAGGTGACCTGGTACTCAAAAGAATCAATCTTCCTCAGGGAGATCCTCGAGGCAAGTGGACTCCGACGTATGAAGGCCCTTTTGTTGTGCAGAAAGTATTTTCTGGCGGTGCCATGATGCTTGCAGCAATGGGTGGCGAGAACTTTCTGCACCCTATGAACGCGGATGTAGTCAAAAAATATTTCGCATAGACCTGATCAAAAAAAAAAAATATATATATATATATATATATATATAAAGGAAAAAAGAAAAAGAAAAGAAAATGAATCAGGCAAAAGAATGAAAAAGAAACAAATATACCCGCTAAGTCGAAAACTCGAAAGGGCGACTTAGGCAAAAAAGGGACAAAAGCGAACGACTAAATCTCGCATGCCACAGTGGCAAACACTCTTCACACATGTTTGAAATGTTTAGGGCTCCCGACTGAGGGATAAGCAAGACTCCGTGTTCTTGAGTTCGCATCTGGCAGCTCAAATCCCTAAAGCATTCACAAACTCCACTAGCTATATTTAGGGCTCCCGACTGAGGGATAAGCAAGACTCCGTGTTCTTGAGTTCGCATCTGGCAGCTCAAATCCCTAAAGCATTCACAAACCTCAAATCCCTAAAGCATTTGCAAATCCCAGTCGGGTCCACAAGCGCCGTTGTGTTGCATCAACCGATCATCAAATCGGGCAGTGTGCAATCAAAATAAGTACGGTCTTCCAAAGAAAGGAGATGAGAACGTCAAGGTTATAAAAGTGATAGCGGGATCGAAACCAATGGATACCCGTTTCACATTGCCATTTCTCTTGTATTAAAAATGCACAACTACCTCTTACTAGGAATTGCTTCCTAAATGTATTCGCCTTTCCTCAGGTATTTTTCATATCAATTAATAAATTTCTTTTCATCTCAAAAGTTGTTTTCTTTTACAGTTTTGTTGCATAAAACGTCCTGAGTTTGTGTTAAACTTTGCATATGAAAACTGCATTGCTTTTACAATACATGATTAGAAATGTTAAAATCTTTGAATTTACTTCGAAGTTTTGTAACTAGGATGGCACACACCATGCTATATCCTGGGGCATTATTATCTGTTTATCTCGCAGGTACATCCTTTTGAGCGCATCATATCAGCTCATTGGCGGATCTAGCCAAGTGAGGGATCATCATTCCCCAGCTGAGTGCATCTAGATGAGGTTTTCTCTGTTCCAAGATTCTCATCTCCTCGGCAAAGCACATCTCAATGCAATTTTCGTGCTTCAGAAGCCCTATTCCCCGGTGGAATGTCTTCTCCCCAGTTGAATCATGATTGAATGGTATTTGATTCTCCAGCAAGCTCTTAATGAGGTTCCTTGCCCAGAATCTTCACTTCCCAAGTAGAGCGTTCTCTCCAAAAGATTGACCTGTTTCCCCATGAGAGTCATCTTATTCCCCAGTGGAGTGAGCTTAACAAGAGGTTCTTATGACAGATTCCTCTCATAAAATTAATAAAAATCCAATAATTTTGTGGCTAATGGTTTGTGGACTCTTAATACCATAAGGAAGGATATTGGATCTTAAAGACATGGTCCCCTTTGTAAAATATTCATTTTGAACCCTTTTTCTTCACATTTTCCTCCTCAAATTTGTCCAACTTTGACAAGGCATATCTCTTTCAAATTTTAGGGTATGAGGGAGTTCTAGGACTTTTTAGAAACCTTAAAAAGTCCTCTACCCAATGTTTTTGGTCCCATATCAAAATTATTTTCCATGCTCCTTGTGTACTCTTTTGAAAAAGATGACTTCTAGTTGGCCTTTGAAAAGGACCTATAATGTTTTGATCCATATCTCTCAAATGAAGCATTTTTAGACTTGGCATGTGAGAGAAAAAGTTGTAAAGAATTTAATTTCCTTCAAAATGAGCTTTGGATGGAAAATTTATGATGTTCCATGTGGGAGTTATGGCCGGTCAAAGTTCAGTTGACTTTTAGGTCAAAAACCCTAATTTAGAAACTTTGAGTTTTGTTGATTTCTGAACTTTCCTTGATGAATCATGATCAATCCTTGATCAAATGATGAATGATACTTCAAAATAAGGATGTTGACCAAAAATCATGAGTTTTGAATGTGGTTTGACTATAGTTTGACTTTTAGGTCAACTAGTCGATTATTGATCATTTGGGCCATTGACTGAACAATCTTTTGAATCAGAGCTTAAAAATTGGAATCAGGATCCTTTGAGGCATATGAGAGGTTATGAGGTTCGCTTGAATTGTCATAACTTGATTTTTCTTGAAGGGAAGCAAAAAACCCTAGTTGTGGGTTGTTTGTTTAGGAGAGTGTGCGTCCACTTAGATCTTGAGCTTCTGATATTCAAATGAGCTTGAGTGTAAAATGTGGTGGGAAAATTTTGGGGTATGACACCCACCCTTCTGTTTGAATGGTACCCTTTGTTGGTAACGTGCAGGTTCCGACGAGTAGTTGCTTGTTCGTGGCTTAGCCGAAGAGCTCCGAGTTTTGTTAGTTGATTAGGCAGCGAGTCATATGCTCTGGTCATGTAACACTTAGGGGGAATTTTGTATTGACTTGTGCTTAAGTTTTTAACCTTTCTATCTTTATGTTTGTTGAATATTTTGGATGTACGTGTTAACATTTGAATATGTTGTTTAAAGGCCTTGTAGCCTAGATTTGTAAATTTAAGTAGCAATGATATTAATGTTATTTTGAATTGGTAGATGAATATGGTATGGGACATATTCATTGAAATTATGTGATAGCAATTCTTTTGTTTTCCGCAAGCGTTTATGCATAATGTATGGAAGCATGAGATTTACATCATTGTGTTACAATATGATCTTTGCATATTATGAATGTTTATATGTTGTTTGGAATTTTCATTTTGTGGAAATCAACATGTAGCGCCTTTTTCCTTTATGAATGCTTACTTTGTGAATTATATGTTATAATTTGGGGTTAGAAAAGGGGTGTTACATTAGTGGTATCACAGCATGGTCGACTAGTTGGTCAGAGTCGCTAATGTCTCTTTCCTGTTGTATTAGATTTGTGGATCTGATTCGATCGATACTGTTTTGTCTGTTTTGGTTGTTGGTTGTATTAGGAAGATGGTTGCTGGAAGGAATGATGATGCAATTGCTGATGCATTGAGAATGTTGCCTGGATCCCTTGGTCAGATTCCTCAAGCTAATGCTGGAAATCAGAATGGTGATAATGATGAGTATCGTACTTTGGGGAAGTTCCAGAGGAACAATCCTGCTACCTTTGAGGGATAGCATGAGCCGAATAAGGCTCAAGCTTGGTTGAAGGCCATTGAGAAGATCTTTTGGGTTATCAATTGCACCGATGCTCAGAGAGTGCAGTTTGGTACTCACATGCTTGAGAAGGAAGTTGTGGATTGGTGGAGTAATACTGCTCAGAGGTTTGATGAGGAGGGTATTCAGGTTACTTGGGATCTTTTTCGCGATGCATTCTTGGAAAACTATTTTCTAGAAGATTGTCGTGGGAAGAAAGAGGTGGAATTTTTTGAGTTACGGCAAGGGAATGGTACCATGGCAGAGTATGCTGCTAGATTTCAAGAGCTTATCAAGTATTGTCTTCACTACAATACTATGAATGCGGAGAGGTCTAAGTGTTTGAAGTTTGTGAATGGTTTGAGGCATGATATCAAGAAGGCGATTGGTTACCAACAGATTACTCGTTTTGCGGAGTTGATTAACAAGATTCGGATTTATGATGAGGATAGTAGGGAGAGTGCTTCTCACTACAAGGCTATGAATGAGAAGAAATGTCAATTTCGTGGGAAACCGTATGATGACAAGAGGAAACAATCTGGTTTTGGCAAGAAGCCAAGTGGGGGAGGAACTTCTACTCCACTTAAGTGCTTCAAATGTGGTGTTGAAGGTCATCATGCTATTGATTGTGGTAAGGATTCCGTGACATGTTTAAAGTGTGGCAAGATTGATCATAAGGAAAACAAGTATGGAGTTGGTTCGAGTGTGACTTGTAACACCCTTCTAAACCCCGCGGCAATTTAAATAAATGATCAGAGTAAAAACATAAACACAAGGGTGCCACAATTATTTAAAACAATTAAACCAACTAAGGTCAAAGTCATGCTTCATTAGGAAACGATTCACCAAAACATAATCATGTTTATCACAGCGGAATACGGAACATTGTCAATACAACCAACGAAAATGTAATTCATCACCAAATAAAATAGGATAATCTCATAAAACTCTAAAACTATCGTTCCACATTGTTACAAGATCAGAGCATGATCGACACGACCCAACATAAATGGATTAACTCTACGAGTCATCCTCACGGAGCACTAATGCCGCTACTCTTCAATCTGAAAATGACAACATGTAAGGGTGAGTTTCATTCTCAATTAGTAAATATTATGCGATTCATAAGCAACAAGCATCATAATATATCTTTCACCAAATCATAATGTCATACCCCAAAATTTTCCCATCTCATTTCACTTTCAATCTCAGACAAAGGTTCAAGATTCAAGGATTAACCCAAGACACACTCTTCTAAACAAGGGCTTACTAAACTAGGGTTTTGAATTCTTTAAAGGAAATTGATGGATCAAGATCTCCAATGGATTTCATATGGCCTGTGATGTTTCAAACTATCTCTATGGCAAAATACAAGCTTCAATTCCAAGGATTGCTCAGTCAATTGCTCAGAAAGTCAACAGTCGTCTAGTTTGACCTTAAAGTCTGAAATTCTGGACTCAGACACGCGATGTCTTACAGGATGTCACGACATCATTATCTGAATGTTTTCACACAAATGAACAAAGAGTAAACAGAAAACAACACAGGAAAATTGTTAACCCAGTTCGGTGCAAACACACCTACATCTGGGGGCTACCAAGCCAGGGAGGAAGTCCACTATAAGCAATATTAATTCAAGGTAATACAACTCAATATTACGCCTTTCACTTAATATCTACCCAATGCAACTTCAATCTAAACAGCTAGACCAGAGCTCCTACTCACTCCCCCTCAATCACAGCAGTGATGAAAAACTAACAGACGAAAAGTAAAAGAAGACACTCTTCAAAACACACCTTGATCTTGCTTAAAAGCGCAGGAGAGATCGAGATCTCAATATCTCTCCCTCCAGATAAAAGAAACTTAAATAGGGGCATCTGTCATACCCTAATTTTTGACCCCCCTGAGATGACATATCTTCAGGATTTTTCAATTCAAAGCAAGTATCCAGAACAGCCTGACATTCAATCGAGGATGTTCAAAGACAAGAAAACTCAGGCAAAGGATCAATCAATAGAGGGATTAGTCTTTAATACAATCATAAGACTCAAAAGCTTCATTATTTCACCTATGATTGATTAGACACCCAGTCATCTAAGTACAGGATTACTCAGATCAACAGACTAGGGTTTGGAGCCTATCAAGGACTAAAATCAGGGATCACCTTTGGGAAACCCTAAAAAGCCCCAGGGAACCATTCAAAGACATCAATCATCTTCAAATAACTCATATGACAAGATCCACTGGACATTACACCTCAGTTCAAAGTCTACAGTCATCATTGTCCTCTGGTCGACAATTAGGGTTTTTGACCTAATTCACCAAGATAGTTGACTTTTAATCAGGGCATGGATCCAAAACTCAAGACATGATTCAAGGATCTCTACCACCTCAATATAATCCATTTACATCATTCATTTGAGGATAAGATCTTGTTTCTACACAAAAGTCCAAAAATTCACTTTGTTAGGAAAAGTCAACTGTGTGGAATCATCATTGACTTTTAAGGTTTTTGGTCAAAAAATGACTTTCAAAGGTCAATATCATCAATATATGGATGTCAAAGTCATTTGACCAAAGAAATTCAAAGAAATTCATCATGGAGCAAAAAGTCGGGAATTAGGGTTTTTAAGGGCATGGTGAGAACTCAAAATTTCACCTACACAACTCAAAAAACTTCCAACATGAAAGTTGTAGATCTTGCAAAATAAAACAACATCTTACAAAGGAACTTTTTTCAAAAGATCAACCATTTATGAAGTTTTGGAAATTTTGAAGTTTAGGTCATAAACACTTAGAAATTTTTCTAAGTGTTTTAACCTAGTTTTCATCCAACTTTGGGCTCATTTTTCACAAATTTCCCAAATGATTCTGAAGAAGACATAAACTAATGATTTAAAGTAGATGTTTAGGGCTTTCCAAATTGTGTTCAACCTTCTCCAAATTCAATTTGAGCTAAGAGTTATGCTTGTTCAAAGTTGGCCTCATGAAGTAAAATTATAGGTCATGAACACTTTTGGACTTTGCAAATTTTGTGCAAATAACCTCTCTTATGGATGCTACACGACCCATAACACATCTGAAACCATGCCATGCATTCATTTTCACCATGCCATAAGGATTGAAGAAGATTCTAAAAACAAGAACATGTGATTATGTAATGATTACATTTGTGAATTTATGGCAAATTGATGAATCACCCAAGGAATCTTCTCATCAACCAATTAGAGCTCACTTTGCATCTGAAATGTCCCCTAAGATCAGATAGAATCAATGGATAGGGGAAGCTAGCCCGAAAATGCATCATTGCATTTTGGAGATTCTTTGAATTTCTTCATGGCTAAGAAACCAAACTCACTACACTAAGCAAGCTTACCACAGCCAATTGATCTGCATCCATTTGCCTATAAATAGAGGCCTCATTCTCATTCAAAAAACACACCAAAGCAACAGAATTCTTGCTTTCTCTCTTCTTTCTCCATACTTAAGGTTTTCAAAGGTTCTTTGGCAAGAAGACTCGGATTCTTCAAACCAAAGCTCTTCCCTTGGAATTAAGTATTCAAACACATTAGGGGAGTCATTTAGAGGTGATCCAAACCTCTGAAACACTTCTGGGAGTGAGGAATCATCACCTGCACCTCTCACTTGGAGCTGTTGCAGTTGGGGTCGAGCAAGAGGTTCTGGGTACTTTCAGTCCAAGCTAAGCATCTCAACACCTTCCAGGAGGATCACTGAAGCTATCTGGATCGTTGCAACAACTCTGCAACACACTTTGATCAGAGCCAGATCTTCATTTTTCAGGTAAGTTTCCAAAACTTCAAACTCTATGGTTCACGCATGATAAATTAAAAATGAAGTTACCAGTTGGTTTCTGCACCTTCATAGATCATTAGCCCTCAATCAATTGCATCAAAACATACATATATAGCATTTCGTGTTTAAATTCAGTTTTAGGGTTCTTAGTGTTCATGCTTGCGAATTTTATGTTACACTTAGAATAAATAAAATTAAAGGACACCATCATAATCCTCGTCCAAAAACGAGCAAAATCCATCTTTACATCTTTGAATTTAGTTGAGAATTGAGGGAGATAGGATTTCCAGAAATTGAAATCGTGAGGTTGAAGATGAAGTTGCTTTGCGCGCGTTTTTTTGAATTCTCAGAAGCAAGTTTAAAATATAATCAATTGGAAGCGTGTTTTGAACGACTAAAACGTTCAGCTCACTTGGTTACAAGCGCCTCTCACTTTCTCATGCCTTAGGTCTGGGGTTCGATCCCCCCCTCAGACCTTTTGTTCATTTTATTTTTCCAACTCATTTAATGTCTTGCTTTCACATATAATCATATGGGCTCTTTCCTTAAACAGGCCACGCGCGTGGCCCAGTTGGTATTTGTTTTGTTTGGTAACCAAGAGGGCGTGAGTTCAACCCTTGGTGAGACCAAACCATATTTTTACTACTATTTTTCTTCCATTTTTTTTTATCAACTTCACACAATTATTTAACTTATCAAAGAAATCCATTTTTACTTCATTTTTCACACACTTGTCATTTAATGTATATATTTTGTGAATAATCAAAAAAATCATAAAAATATTATTTATTTCTTATATTTTTATTAGGTTTAAAATAGTATGTTTTAAGTGTTTTCTTAAATACTTTAAATATATATATTAATTTTGTTTTAACCTAATTATTTGTGTGAATAATTTTATGATAAAACCCTAATTGTTTAGGTCTTAATTAAGTAAAAATCTTTATTTTTATCTTAATTAAGTTGACTTTTGTCAATTCTCAAAACTGTTTCCAAATCTCTGATGAAATCAAATGATTAAGGTTTTCAAACAACAAAACCTTGTATCATTCCAAATCATTTTCAAATTGCTTTTACACCAGTACTGTAAAGTACTGGGCCTCTAATAGAGTATAAGTCCCAAAACACCTTCTCTTCTTAGCTTGTTTTCAAAACTGTATTTTCAAAATCTTCTTTCTGTTTTCAAAACATTCTTCTGGTATTTGAAGGGCATTATTCCCGGTGAAACTCTTCAGATACCTATGTGACCTTTGTCCATCTTCACTTCTTCTGTTTTCAAAAACCATTAACTGTTTATCATATATATATTCAACTGTTATCAACAAAAATTACTGTTGAGGCTCTGTATATACTTCTTCAAAGGCCTCCACTCCATCCAGGTTAGGCTTTACAAGCTTTCAATTTACAGTCTTTATTTAAATTACTGTCAAATATAAATTGTGCATATATATTAGTTTAGAACTACGTTTGAGTATGAACCTTAGGACAGTTAAACTATATATATATATATATATTATAGGAATATGACCTAGGATTGAGAATGTCTTCCCGGTGAAGGCTCTTTCCTAATTAGAGATCTGTAGTTCAAACCCCCCAAGATGAATTATTCCCGGCGAAACATCTTGGTAAAAACCTTAGAATCCAAATAATAGGACACATCCACCCAAAGAGGAATTATTCCCGGTGAAACCTCTTACCCATCTGCTTAGAGCCAAAATAAGTTCAAAACCACATAAGCTTTCTCTTGTGCTATAACAAGGACCCTCGATTAGCCTCCTCTTGGGCTTTGTACAAGGACCCACAGGCTTCTTAAAAGCATTTTCAGCTTCCTCTTGAGCTTGTATACAAGGACCCATCAGGTTTCTTATAAACATAGGAACAGGTCTTTAGTCACCTTTTAGCCTACCCTGGTGAGTTTTCTTCCAATTTAAACCAGACTTTAAACAAGCTAAGTTTGTCTCAATTTTGCATTGAGTACACCTTTTGGAATGAGAGACATGGACAGTCTCTGTCACCCTTATCTTCATCAATCTTCCTTAGCAGAGTCTAGGATCCATATTTTCTTATCCTCAGCATGAGTCAGCCTTCATCTTGGGCTTTAAACAAGAAGTCTCCACTAGATAATCTTTCTGCCATTCATTTCAATAAATTCCCTGGAAAGGGTTAGCTTCCACACATTCCATCATTTCAATAAAACCCCTGGAAAGGGTTAGCCTCCAAAGTCAATTAAAATCAATCCATCATTTCAAATTCCCTAGAAAGGGTTAGCTTCCACACATTCTTTCATTTTTAACAAAAACCCCTGGAAAGGGTTAGCCTCCAAATCATCCCTTCATTTCAATAAAATCCCCTAGAAAGGGTTAGCCTCCAAAGTCAATTAATAAATAAAGATTCATTTCTCTTAGGAGATAATTTCCCCAAAAGAGTCAAAATCCCTGGAAAGGGTCAGCCTCCAAAAAACATGATAAAGTCAGTCTTTTACCAAATAATTTCTCCAGCTGAGTCAAAATCCCTGGAAAGGGTTAGCTTCCAAAGAAAAAACAGTCTTTCAATAAATAAAACCTCCTCAGTAGAGTCAAAACCAACAAAAACAGTTAGCCTCAACCTTGGGCTTCATACAAGGCACCAAACAATAAAACTCCCCTGTCAACAGTCAGCCTCAACCTTGGGCATTGTACAAGGCAGATAATAGAGTCTCCCCAGTGAGTTCTTCATCATTCAGTAGCCACAACCTTGGGCTTTGTACAAGGCAGATAAACCATATTTTCATGTGTCAAAGATTCCTAACACCTAGGATCTTTTCCCCATAGAGTCATCCATACTCAGTTTATTTAAGAGTCTGCCACAACCTTGGGCTTTGTACAAGGCAGAAAATAATGTTTTCCCTAGCTAGAGTCAGCCACAACCTTGGGCTTTGTACAAGGCACATAAAATAGAGTCATTCATTCAATTATCCTCAACAGTTAGCCACAACCTTGGGCTTTGTACAAGGCACACAAATAGAGTCTCCCTAAACAGAGTCAGCCTCAATTCTGGGCTTTGTACAGAACACAAAAATACCCTGTAATTAATCCCCAGTGGAGTCATCTCCCAGAGTCAATAATAATTAATTAATCAATCAAAAAGCCTCAAGCTTGGGCCTCATACAAGCCAGCTAAATTCAAATCTTTTATACAGTAGATAGACATAGCTTATCTCTATAGAGAGATATTTTTACTACTCTACCACATTCAAACAAACAAACATTTCAATTTCAATTTCAATCAAAGTCTCCCATTTAGGACTCTGAAAGACATGCTCTGGCACATCCCCAGACTTGTACACTTTCCCTAATTTGGACGAGCATCTTTCTTTCATTTTAGAGGCACGATGGCTGTCATACTTGATCAACCAAGTAGACTCCCCTCTTGAATGAAATGAATCCAGCTTTTCTGTCACCTTTAAATGTTTGTGGTAGAATAGTACAAATACCTCTCTGTAAAGATGATTTCATGTCTCTTTACTGTAAACAGAGATTTAATTCCAAGCTCCAACCTTGAGCTTTAAGCAAGGCACCAAAAATAATTAATTTCCCTAGTTAGTTCCCCGAACTACATTAAGCTCTGACTTCCACTAGGGATATGTAGGCATGAGGTTCACAAGGAATCTCAGCGAGCTAATAAAATACCAAAAATAGTCAGTTTGTCTGTCTGTCTGTCTTTTTTTTTAATCAATTCAATTCCTTCTCCTAACACAAAGGAGAAACTTTCCCAATCATTAGCAATAAACACAATCACAATGACACAGAGAAGGTTCCTGTAGAGTACTACAGATATGTAGGGTGTTTAAACACTTCCCTATGTATAACCGACCTCCCGGACTCCAGAATTTCTAGTCTAGGTGAAATCCCCACACTTAGCAAACTCCTAGGGTTTAGTTGAGATCTTTTTTCCCCTTTCCTACTCATAGGACAAATAAGAAAGTTCGTGTGATATCGTAGGAAGAACTGAAACAAAATTCATCCCACCACGGGCGCTTTCTCCTTCCAAATTTCGCGTGAAGGGTTTAGCGTGCCGTCCTCCCAAGTGAAACGGGGAGGTAAAGAAAACGACACCACATAGGGGACGAAAAAATTGGTTGAAGCACTAGGGTTTCAAGGTTACAAAAAACACAAAAAACTAGGGCACGAGCTGTAGGGTTCTTCAGCGAATATCAATCTGTTCCAGCCACCCATTCACCCCTTGGAGGTTCATAGGACTTGAATCAACCCATTACTCAAGCCAAAAGAGTGTCAGAACCGATGCAGTCAGTCACGTTTTTTTGGTAAGTAGGTAAGTCTCCAATCTGTGAATCTACGAGTTTTCAATCACTGATAATATACCATGTCCATTCATATGCATTATTTGAGCATGATTGACGTGTTACATGAGAGCTTTGGTGCAGGAATTCATGTTTGCCATTGTTGAAGGTATAAGTTTCATCCTCCTCGTATCCATAGCTATATGTATTTTCAGACAAATCTAACCGTTCCATTGAACTCAGAGAGTCGTGATTAGGGATTCTGGGTTCCAATATATGGCTCTTCGTTGTTGTTCTTCGTGTTTTAAATATGCAGGTTTGATGAATGTGGTATGGCAAGAAAATCCGCAGGAAACTCCATAGGAGTTTCCGCAGGAAATTCTGTAGGTACCAACGAAGAAGATGATGAATAATCCATGGTTTGCGCGCGTGTCTTTCCCTCATTGGACGGTCAGCATGTTTGAACCTCTCCCTGGGTGTGGCTTTCTGGCATTGGACAGTCAATAATATTCGTCTCTCTCCCCAATTCCAGTTGGCCTTACGAAACAGCAGCGGGTCCCACATGCTGTTTATTTGACTTTTCCCATTCAAAAATTTATTTTTTGTATTTATTGTTTTTCGCTTGTTTCATTATCAGCAAACATGCATAGTACAAATGGCAAGGAGTGGAGACATGCACCTTTGAGGGCCTGAGTTCGAGACTTGGTAATGGCACCTTATTTTTAACAAATTGTGTGATTCCTGATTTGATGTTACGCCTTCAAACGCATCCACGCTGCACCCTCAGCGTTCAGCCATCAGACCTTACAACTACCAGATCCAACGCACAAGAAGACACTGGCACACCAAGGACACTCAGAGCTGTATCACACATGATCAAAGCTAAGTTTTTTTTTAAGTTTTAATTGCATAGATCCTTTGTTTTATTTTTTTTTCTTCTTAATAATTATTTTTTTCATAGAAAATATGTTTATCAAATAAATTTTTTTTATAATTATTTTTAATCGAAGACTCGACTTTTTCATAATTTTATCAATAATTGTTTTTTAAACAATAAAAATTATTTTGTTTGCCTTATACGGCGCCTGGCCTTTATTTATTCTATTGAGCTTGTTAACTCTTGTCCCAATCGGGGTTTTCCTCTTGCCTCGCTTTTTTGGTTTGCCTAAATTATTACCATTTTAATATTTGATCTGCCACGTTATAATTGTTGAGGTCTTTAATGCACTAACAGTTCTATTCTTCGTGCCTAATTTTCAGGGTTAACCAAGATCCTTCAGCCACGCGCCATACTAGATCAGGAAGCTAAGTTTCCAATTCCTTTTGTTTAAATATCATTTTAATGTTTATTTTGCCTTATGGATTAAAATAGGGTTTGTTTCTATAGTCAATGAATTACTCCTACACTAACCCTTATTTATTTTCCTTTTAATTTTCAGAATTGATCAAGGGTTCGAGGAATATTAAGGCATTCACGGATTTTGATCAATTATTGTTCCCTCTTATTTTCTGCCTTTATTTCCCCTTCCCCGCAGGTGTTTATTGTAATAGCGTAGGACTTTTTATTTTTCTGCCTTTAATTTCTGCATTTTTTAAATTGCGTGGTTAGTAATCTTAGGGAGTGCAAGCCTGCAAATTAACATAGAATCACTGATTTTTACAAGATAAAAATATCAGAGTTGAACCACGTGATTGTGCCACACACACACCTTTAGGGTAGCCTCTTTGTTGCCTTACTATTGCCTTGTTGCCTTATTGATTATGCCTTTAAAATAGTCAAGTCCCTCGATTCCGAGGATACCTAAAGCAAAGGTTGCCTTAAAGATTGAAATCATCATATATGATCTAGTCCCTCGATGCTGCCTCGGAAAAACACGATGATTGTCCCAATTGATAAGGTATCCTCGCATGATGCCTAAAAAAGATTAATGACTATTATATCCTTCCCTAAAGACTACCTACCCTCTATACGGTAGGGATAGTTTTATGGCCAACGATATTTCTCGATGACCCTTCAACATCCAATGAAAAGACTTCCTACCCTCTTATGGTATGGATAGCCTTTTCGAACTAAAAAGCTAAAAGAACATTTTTTATGAACTTAGGGTAGTTGCTACTACTTGCTTGCTCTAAAATTCAAATTACTTTTCACACCTCCTTTCCAAAACGAATTCAAAAAGACTACGCTTATTTACAAGCTAAAGTTCTTCTTCAAAGTTTTTACTATACACACACGACACTTCTTCAAACAATTCAAACAAACAAGTGAGCTAAGCAATTAAGAGCCCATGGATAACCAGGGATACAAAGGGTGCCTTACACCTTCCCTTTTTATAACCTACCCCCCGAACTCAAAGTCTTTTCAAAGGTCTTTCCTGTTCTTTTTGCCTTTCCAATTGGATAAAATAAAAGTCGGTGGCGACTCTTGCTTACCGCGACATTTCTAAAAAGTCAGTTCACTGTATTACAGTAGGTCTAGGTTTCCTACCCTTAAACTTTTTAGCCATTAATTTGTTTTAAATTGTTTTTTTTGTTAACCTTGTTTTCTAAACCTTGATTTATTGCCTACCAATTATTTTGTCTCTTTATTTCTTAATTGCCTTGCAGGATTATAATATTATTTTCTTGTGGTTCGCCCACGAGTCTATTTTTCCTTATCATTGCAGGGTATCATCTATTTAATTGTTTCTTGTGGTTTGCCCACAAAATGTTTTTGCCTTATTATGTAACTGCTCTGAGGTTGTAATAGTTAATTAGGGTTTAATCTTTCTGCTTTATTTTTTGTATGATTAATTGCGTGGATAGTAATTTAGGGCGTGAAAACATTGAATTGAATTTAGAATAATTAATTATAAGATAATATATCTGAATCAACCACGTGATTGTGCACCCACACATCTTTAAGGTTATCCCTCTTGTTGCCTTGTTGCCTGTTGCCTTGTGAATTTAAAAATAGTCAAGTCCCTCGGATACGAGGATGCCTCAGCGAATGTTGCCCTCAGTTCATTATCATCACTGAAAGATCATAAGTCCCTTCGATGTTGCCTTCGGTTATATGATCTTGTCCCTCAAGGTTGCCTACGATATAATGATGATAGTCCCCTTTCGATTGCTGAGGTACCCTCATTGGTTGCCTAAAATAACTATTTTATCCTTCCCTTAGACTACCTGCCCTCTTTATGGCAGGGTCAGTCTTATGGCGAACGATGACCTTGATAACCCTTTACATCCAATAAAAGAACTTCCTACCCTCTTATGGTACGGATAGCCCTGAAAAGCTAAAAGAACCTTTTTTATGATTTTAGGGTAACTACCTCCTAATTGCTTGCTCTGGTTTAAATTCAATTTTACCCTTTTTCAAAAACCTTCAAAAAGGCTACGCTTATTTACAAGCTAAAGTCCTTATTCAAATCCTTTTTCTATTCACTACAAACATTTTCAAACATTTCAAAGTGAGCTAAGCAATTAAGAGCACATGGATAAACATGGATACAAAGGATGGTTTAAACCTTCCCTTTGCATAATTTACCCCCCGAACTCAATCTCTTTCAAAAAGGTTTTTTCTGTTCTTTTAGCCTTTCTTTAAATTGGATAAAATAAAAGTCGGTAGCGACTCTTGCTATCCGCAACATTTCAAAAAAGTCAGTTCTCCCACCGTATTACACCTCCTTAGAGTTTGGGCCAAGATCATTCTGGGATCTCTCAACCACAGAAAATCAACTATTTCTGCAACCTACATCAGTCAAGATCAGCAGTTCCTTTTGTACTGCATTGGAAAGGGTATCAGAATCAACTTGCCTCAAGTTCTGTTTCATCATATGAGGACTCACGTGAAAGAGTCAAGAGAAGAAGAGCGTCTGAAATATCCCAAGATAAAGAAGAATAGCATTCCTATGGGAAGGTTGATATCAGACATTCTGACTGAGAGTGGTCTGATTGATACTCTGAGAGCAGCTGGCTCTATTCAAGATTTGACTGTTGTAAGTGGGAGTACTCTCACTGCCCACAATCTAAGGAGAATGCATCTGATTGGAAAGGTGACCTCTACTCCAACGGTGATTCCTGATTCCTGATATTCCTGATATCTCTGATTTTGTACCTATTAATAATTCTGAACAAGTATCAACAGAATCCCTTAAAATACCCAGAACTTCTGAACAGTTTTAGAAGCTCATAGAAGATATCGATAATGTAGACACCTCTAGTTTACATTCTTCCTCGGACCTTCCTCCTCAGAAAATACCATCATCTTCTGAACTTCCATCTTCTTCGACCACCTCAAAAAGAAATCGTCCAATTGATTCTGAATCTATTCTAAACCCCCAACCACTAAATGTTATCTTCCCACCAATTCCATCAGAAAATATCTTCTCCACTATGTCATACCCCAAAATTTACCCGATACACTCCACATCTCTTATTTCATTCAGGGTCCAAATTAGGAGTCATGGGGTTTGACATTCCTATTGTCAAACCCACGCTCTTATAAAATATCCTGAGATGAAATATGGGTGTAATCAGCAGGTATTTTGGGGCCCAATTATTTTAGGGTTTTAGTGATATTTGTTTAATTATTATCAGTAGTTCTATTGGTATTAATTATTAATACTAATATTATTAATTTTAGTAATTAATTAGGGTTACCATTTTGATTGGGATTAGCTTTAGGTTTTTATCATTTTTAATAATATTAATACTTAATATTATTAATTTTTATTTATTAATATTGGTATTAATAGTAGGATTTTTAGGGTTTTTGTATTATTTAAATTTTGGTTTATTTTGGGGTATTTATTTAATTAGGGTGTTATTTAGGGGTTAACATTATTAATATTATTATTGTTAATTATTTCTATTATTATTAAATAATTAGTTATTTTTTTATTTAAGGTTAGTGTTGTATTGTTAAGATTATTAAATATTATTAGTACTATCATTAGTATATTATTTATTTAATTAAATGGTTAGGAAATTAATTAAGGTGATTGAGTGGACTAAAGAGTGAATGATCTACACGGGCTAGAACGCGCTAAGTAAGGTTAGGCCCAATGGGGCGTTGGATCACGAAGCTGGGCTAAGGTGGACCGGGTCAGATCGACCCGTCCACTGTTCCTCCTTCGTTCTCCTCTGCGCAGCCGCTGCCAAACTCAAACCCTAGATCTAACTTCTAATGAACCAAAGCCCAAATCCATAAAATCTGAATACAATCTGCATTCAATCTTATCAAATCCAGAATCAACACAATCTTCAACAAAATAACGCAAATCAAATCAGGTAAAAACTTTATTTAATCAAACAATGATTTACAATTTACAACAAAATCAAATCCAAAATCAACTAAAACCTAAATCGGATTGAATCTAATTTTTCCTAACTAAAATCCTAACCTAACTATAAAAGAAAATTTAATCATAAGGGAAGGGGGACGAATGGCTGGAGAACGAAAACCCTTGCGCAGCTAAGAACGCCGAACCCTCACTTAAAGCTCCTTGAACGTAAGAATTTAGGGTTCATCATTAGAACCCTAAATCTCTTGAGCGCTAGCCTTCACGTCACCTGCACAACAAGAGAAGGAGAGAGATCAGGAATCAAATCGGAGCACACACGTTCCAACAACTCAAGAACTCAAGAGGTAAACACAAAGGATCACTTAGCTTAGGGTTTAAATTTGTGATTTGTATGTTTGATTGGTTTTCAATTGCATTTTTGGAAACGATTAGGTTAGGGTTCGTGCAATTGAAGGTTAGGGTTCATATAAAGAAGGGTTAGGGTTGGGGTTTAGGTATGTTCTGGGTTGCTGGGGTTGAATAGGTTTGAATGGTGGAGTTTACCGGTTGAGTGTTCAACTGGAAACTAGGGTTTGTGGTGGTTGGAAGGGTGGGTCACGGTGGTGTGAAGGTGGTTTCTGGGTTAGGTTTGAAGGGTTGAGAGAGAGAGATCGGAGAGAAGGAGTGAGGAAAGAGAAAGGAAAAAATGAAATGAAATGGGAAGAATGGGATTTGGGGTTAATCGCTCCTGTTAGCCGCTGGATCGTTGCCACGTGGCCTCCTGATGGCCACCTGGTTAACACAATAACCTTGATCATGTGTGCGACCCTCAGCGTGTTCCCTCCACCAGCAACACATGCAGGCCCTTTGATCTTCTTAGATCTAGATCCAACGCTCCAAACCTGAGCACACACCATAGCGCCATGAACACGCCCTCACTCAAACTAGCGGATCAAACCTTTAGTGGGCTTTACCTAATCACTATTGACACCCCCAAATTACTTGCCTAACATAAAATACACCCCCTGCCTTTAAAATAAAATTTAATTAATTATTTTTGCAAAACATTAGTTATTTAAATGATTGTTTTTTTATATAACTTAATTTTCTCCTCGAACCGACTAAATCTATTAGTCGCATTAGACGAGAAATAATTTTTATTAGTTAGTTTATTTATTAATAATATAATTGGTTCTAGCTTAAATTCTCTCCTCGACCCGACTAAATCTATTAGTCGCATTAGACGAGAGATAAGAAATATATATAATTTAAAACACATTTAATTTGCTGCCCGCGACGATCGAATCTATCGATCAGAGTAACCAGCAATGCCCCATTAATCCGTTAGCTATACTGATCAAATCTATTGATCATCGCATCTAACAGTGACAAATCAAATCAGGGTTGTATGTCAAACCTCAAAACTTTTTCATCTTCAAATCAAATTCAAAACTGCGATAGGCCACTCAAAAAGCCTTTAAACAATTTCAAACCACAAATTCTAATTCTAAGGCGTACAACCCTGTGCCCGAACTACGTTGACTCTGATTCTCCCTAAGGAGATACGTAGGCTCTTGGATAACCAAGGCGAGTCCCCTTCCCCTTAAATATCATTTTTCCCTATTCACTTCCTTAGCTATTAAACCTTGATGTTTAGCCATAAACCTTCACTTTGAACATAAAACCTTAGGAAAGGCTTGATGGTGCCTAACACCTTCCTTCCACCTAATTATAATAATCTTACCCCGAATCTCATATATGTGTATGGTTTCTTATTCGCCCTTCAGAATAGGTGGCGACTCTAAATCTTAATTTTTAGGGCAGGTTGCTACAGCTGGCGACTCTGCTGGGGACACTTTTGGTGAATTATTATGCTCCTAAGTTTAAGGTTTAGGGTTTGGGTTTGATATTTTTAGGGTTTTTAGTTTTGGTTTTAGGGTAAAGGTTTAGGTTTTAGGGGGGTTTAGGTTTAGGTTTTTATTTAATTGTTTTGGTTTATTATTTATTTATTTTTTATTATTTATAATAATTGAATAAATGTTTGCCTAAATTGCATATATGTTTTATTTGTTTTTTATTGCATTGCTGAGATATAAAACTGTAGTTAAACCTAAGTGTGGGAATTATCCTTAAGACCAGAGGGGACTTGCATCGCCTACGAGTCTTATTGATAATTCCACCTAGAGTGGGTTAGATATCCGGAAAGGTTTGATACGAGGCTTGACCTTGTTGAGGGCTGGACTTGGTATTTAGCTGATCTCTCTGGGAACCTACCCCTAAAATTCGAACCTTATGGATAAATGAGTTGTTCTAAAATCCAACGAGACAAAAAGTCTCGGCGGCTACGAACGACCCCATGAGACCTTCTAGAACATACCTATGGGAAGGGTAGGCACCCTAAGCCGTTACGTCGAACCTATGTGTAACACGCCTCTAATAACCCGCGGCAGTTAAATAATTATTAATCAGAGTAAACATGCAAGAGGTGTCACAATTCATAAGTAAAGAAAACACACGTCGGTACATGTCATGCATTCACTGAAAACAACTGAAATTATAACTCATTAATAAAATCATGTTTTACACAGCGGAATCAAACACACAGAGTCAACATTCATCAATAATGTATCCGACTCAACCAACAAAACCAATTAGAGTTATAATCAAACTCAAAACAAACGTGTTCCCAGTGTTACATCTATCAGAGCATGACACCGACACAATACTAAAAACCGACTTATGAGCTAATCCTCACCAAGTCACGCCGCTATCCTCAATCTGAAAAATGACAACAAGTAAGGGTGAGTCTCATCACAGTTAACCAATGTTATTGCATCATAAATAATAACATTTCATAGTTATATCATTCACCCAATTGTTTCATATTCAGACAAATCATCATTCACACATCCACAGATACACAGACAGTCATCATATAACATATATCATCATGTTATAAACAAATCATGCACATGTATGAAACTGACACTATGCATGTGGTACCAAATCATCACCAGTGGAAATCATCCACCGACCGATCTATCATCATCCAGATACGGCCCTGCCAGCACAAATTCCACACAATGGGAATTCTGCCATTCACGAAAATCCTCTCATCATCTAGGATTCAGTCCAACATCAATGTTTATGAATGCATGTAACATATATATAACATACTTTCATCATCATACTATGAGTAGCATCATCTATACTCATTTCATCATCATCATCATCATTATTAAGCATGTTCATATATACATTCACATCATTCAAATACAATCAACATATCAGTAAACCACAGATCGCATCACAAGGTTTACCTATTCTCAAACAGCACACAAAACAGGCATACAGATCGAAAGTTACACATCATTGGACTTTCCAGAAAAATCACAAAACAGAAATTTGCACACACAGCGTCCATACGCGTATCTTCAAGCCCATACGCATCCATACGCGTACCACTATGTCCCATACGCGTATCATACGCATTTCAACAGGATCAGATTTTGCCTAAAAGCAATCTCATACGCGTACCAGTCTTGCCATACGCGTATCACCAGAATAATTTTCCTCTTTCAAAACTTCCATACGCGTATGAGCATCCTCATACGCTCCTCATACGTAAAACACCAGTACTAGGTATCTGGGACAGGGCACCTGCGTATCATACGCGTATAGCCCCTTGGGAGTGTCCGTCATACGCGTATGACCTCATCCCATACGCGTATGGCACTGTTTCATACGCGAAACACCAGAAAAATTGCCCAGAACCTGCAACTTCGTAACAGTCCAAAACCCATTAGTTTTTACTCATACCAATCCATGATTTTGAGTCTAAAAACCAGAAAAATTCACATCTAAACAGCATACGAATTCATCCACAACCACAGTATATGATTCTATAATCAATTTCATTCATCATACCCTAAATCTATCAGTTATTAGGGATTCACAGTCCAAATTTCAATGATGAACACATACACAATTTCAGAATATATAATCAATGGATCCAACCATACTCCGAATCCATACTATCACCTATAATACGATAAAAGAGATTAAATGGAGAGTCTCCCCTTACCTCAGATAAAATCTTGGTTCTTGGTCTCTCCCTCTACAGTTCTCCTTCACGTTCCTTGTTCCCACTTCTGTTCTTTCACGTTCTTTCTTTTCTTTGTTTCCCAATTCCCAATTATTTTATGAAAAATAATAATATTGAGATTAGTGAAAGCTTTACTAAATTACACCCCCATCTTTACTATTTCCTCATATGGCCCAAACGCCTTAAACCATTATTTATTCATTATTTCCTCAAAATCCCTAATAATTCTAATTATTAATTAAATATTCCAATTTAAATTAATAATAAAATTATACGGGTGTTACAACTCTCCCCCACTAAAAGAGTTTTCGTCCTCGAAAACATACCTCAGGTAAAAAGTTCTGGATAAGAGTCTTTCATCTGACTCTCTAGTTCCCAAGTAACATTTCCCTCAGCAGGTCCTCCCCAATCTACTCTGACCAAAGCTATTTCCTTGCCCCGCAATTGTTTCAGCCTTCGGTCCTCTATCCTCACAGGTAAAGTCTCAACCGTCAAGTTATCTTTCACCTGTACATCATCTAGTTGGATCACATGGGACGGATCTGAAATGTATTTCCTCAACTGGGACACATGAAATACATCATGCAAATTTGCAAGCATCGGCGGTAAAGCGATACGATACGCCACTTCTCCCACTCTTTCAGAAATTTGGAATGGTCCAATAAAACGCGGAGTCAACTTCTTCGACTTCAATGCTCGACCAATTCCTGTCATAGGAGTAACTCTCACAAACACATGATCTCCCTCTTGAAACTCAAGTGCTTTCCTCCTCTTGTCGTGATAACTCTTCTGACGACTCTGAGAAGCCTTCATCTTCTCCTGAATCATTTTAATCTTCTCTGTAGTCTGTTGTACAATTTCTTGACCAATTACAGCACCCTCACCAGATTCGTACCAACACAACGGTGTCCTACACCTCCTACCATACAAAGCCTCAAACGGAGCCATACCGATACTCGAATGAAAACTATTGTTGTAGGTAAACTCAATCAAAGGCAGATAACTATCCCAAGTACCTCCTTTCTCCAACACACAAGCCCTCAACAAATCCTCTAACGACTAAATCGTCCTCTCAGTCTGTCCATCAGTCTGCGGATGATAAGCAGAACTCAATCTCAGCTTAGTACTCAAAGCTTTCTGCAAACCTTCCCAGAACTTAGATGTAAACCTCGGATCTCTGTCTGACACGATACTTGAAGGAATACCATGTAGACTAACTATCTTCTCAATATACAATTGAGCTAGCTTCTCCATCGGATAATCCATTCTCACCGGTATAAAATGAGCAGACTTCGGCAACCTTTCCACCACGACCCAAATAGCTTCACAATTTCTGACAGTTCTCGGCAAACCCGACACAAAATCCATTGATATGCTATCCCACTTCCACTCAGGAATAAACATCGGTTGCATCAACCCAGATGGTTTCTGATGCTCAATCTTCGACTTCTGGCATGTGAAACAAGAGTACACAAACTCAGCAACTTCTTTCTTCATACCAGGCCACCAAAACAACTTTTTCAAATCATGATACATCTTGGTAGCACCAGGATGAATGCTCAGTCCACTACGGTGTCCTTCTTCCAGAATACGTTTTCGGAGTTCATCAACATCAGGAACACAAACTCTGTCACCGAACCTCAGTATACCATTCTCATCCACTCTGAATTCACCACTCTTGCCTTGGTTAATCAAAGTCATCTTGTCGACCAATTCGACATCAGCCTTCTGACCCTCTCTGATTTCTTCAAGAATACCATTGGTCAGCTTCAGCATACCCAACTTAACACTAGTAGGAGTACTTTCACACACTAAACTCAAGTCTCTGAATTGTTCAATCAAATCTAATTCCCTCACCATTAGCATAGACATATGCAAGGTCTTCCTACTCAAAGCATCAGCTACCACGTTTGCCTTACCCGGATGGTAATTCAAACCAAAATCATAATCTTTCAGAAATTCTAACCACCTTCCCTGCCTCATATTCAACTCTTTCTGATCAAATAGATACTTCAGGCTTTTATGATCACTGAATACTTCAAATCTCGAACCATACAAATAGTGTCGCCATAACTTCAAAACAAAAACCACGGCTGCCAACTCCAAATCATGAGTCGGGTAGTTCCTCTCATGCACTTTGAGTTGTCTCGACGCATAAGCGACCACTTGTTGATTCTGCATCAATACACCACCTAAACCCATCAGCGACGCATCACAATAGACCACAAACGATTCTGTCGAATTCGGCAAAATCAAAATAGGAGCACTAGTCAACCTCCTCTTCAGCTTTTGGAATCCTTCTTCACACTTTACATCCCAAATAAAGGCTTGTCCTTTCCTGGTTAATTTAGTTAACGGCAATGCTAACTTTGAAAATCCCTCAATGAACTTTCTGTAGTAACCTGCAAGACCAAGAAAACTACGAATCTCTAAAACAGACTTCGGAGCTTCCCACTGAGACACAGCTTCTATCTTTGTAGGATCAACAGCAATACCATCCTTAGAAATCACATGTCCAAGAAAACTGACTTCTTCTAAACAGAATTCACACTTCGACAATTTGGCAAAAAGTTGTTTCTCTTTCAACAGTTCTAACACAGTTCTGAGATGCTCTGCATGTTCTTCCTCACTCTTAGAATATATTAGGATATCGTCTATAAACACCACTACAAACTTGTCGAGATAAGGATGAAAGATCCTATTCATATATTCCATAAAAACACCAGGTGCATTAGTAACTCCAAACGGAATTACAGAATACTCATAATGTCCGTACCTCGTTCTAAAAGCAGTCTTCTGAATATCATCATCTTTCACACGTATCTGATGATACCCCGATCTCAGATCAATCTTACTAAACACACGTGCTTCAACCAACTGATCCATCAAGTCATCAATCCCCGGCAATGGATACCGATTCTTGATAGTAACCTTGTTCAATTGTCTGTAATCTACACACAGTCTCATTGAACCCTCTTTCTTCTTTACCAGCAACACAGGCGCACCCCACGGCGAAACACTAGGACGAATAAATTTCTTCTCAAGCAATTCCTCTAACTGCTTCTTCAGTTCAGCCAATTCAGACGGCGACATACGATACGGTGCCATCGACACTGGACTAGTTCCCGGAACCAAATCGATAGAAAATTCCACTTCTCTTTCTGGTGGTAATTCATTCACATCTTCTGGAAAAACTTCTGGAAACTCACACACCACAGGCAATTCGCCACTCGCCACTTTCTCCTTCACATTCATCAATGCGAACAACATAAACACTGTTGCACCATCTCCGATAGCTTCATTCACCTGTCTAGCTGTCATTTCCAGACTACCAGAACTAACCTCTTCAGGAAAAATTACCGTCTTCGTAAAACAGTTGATATGAACACGGTTGAATTCCAACCAGTTCATTCCTAGGATTACATCGAGTTGCTTCAACGGAAGGCACACTAAGTCCATCCCGAATTCTCTACCAAAAATGTCAACCGGACAATTCAGGCATGCAGACGAAGTAGTTACTGAACCCGACGCAGGAGTGTCAATAACCATACTTCCATTTATATCAGATATCTCAAGATTCAACCTCATAGCACAATCCAAAGAAATAAAAGAATAAGTTGCTCCAGTATCAATAATTGCAACTAAAGGTGTGCCATGAATGAAACACGTACCTTTAATCAACCTGTCCTTTGGAGTAGTCTCAGACCCGGTCAAAGCAAAAACCTTTCCTCCCGATTGGTTCTCCTTTGGCTTAGGACAATTAGGACTGATGTGACCCTCTTCACCACAGTTATAACAAGTCACAACCCTCTTCTTGCAGTCAGCAGCAATATGACCTATTTGGTCACACTTGTAACACTTCTTCTGATCAAGCTTGCACTCATTCCTACGATGTCCCATCTCACCACAATTGTAACATCTGATACGAGCACTGGAATCTCCCCCACTGGGTTTCTTCCAGTCAGCAGGTTTACCTCTACCATACGGCTTACCTCTACCATACGGCTTACCTCTATCCATATGCTTCTTACCCTTTCTGTCAACTAACTCGCGAGAGTGAGACGACCTCAGCTTGATGTTATCTTCCTCAAAAATCCTGCTATAATCCACCAGATCAACAAACCTCTGGATCCTCTGGTACCTGATACCCTGCTTGATCTCATCACGAAGGCTGTTCTCAAATTTGACACATTTCGAGAACTCACTGGCTTCATCATCATTATAGTGCACATAGTACTTTGCCAGTTCCACAAACTTAGCAGCATACTCCGGCACCGACATATTGCCTTGAGCCAGTGCCAGAAATTCAACTTCCTTTCTGCCCATGACATCTTCAGGAAAATACCTCCTCAGGAATTCCCTTCTAAATACAGCCCAGGTAATTGCTGTACCACTAGCATCCAGTTCAGCTCTGGTTGACATCCACCAGTCATCAGCCTCCTCAGATAACATGTGAGTGCCATATCTCACCTTGAGATTCTCAGCACAGTCAATGACTCTGAAAATCCTCTCGATTTCCTTAAGCCATTTCTGAGCACCCTCGGGATCATGCGTACCCTTGAACAATGGAGGATTGTTCCTCTGAAAATTCCCCAACTGTCTTTCAGCACCAATCCCAGCCCCTACGGCATTTCCCCCAAGCACACCAGCAATCATGCCCAGAGCCTCAGCGATAGCATCATCGTTTCTTCCTCCTCTTCCAGCCATTGTTTTGCTTACCCAAACAATCCAGTCAGAACAAAAGTATCGACAAATAACTCGTATTAGTCGCATACACAGAAAATTGACACTAAGACTCTGGTCACAACGACCGACTATGCTCTGATACCACTATTGTAACACCCCTCTAATAACCCGCGACAGTTAAATAATTATTAATCAGAGTAAACATGCAAGAGGTGTCACAATTCATAAGTAAAGAAAACACACGTCGGTACATGTCATGCATTCACTGAAAACAACTGAAATTATAACTCATTAATAAAATCATGTTTTACACAGCAGAATTAAACACACAGAGTCAACATTCATCAATAATGTATCCGACTCAACCAACAAAACCAATTAGAGTTATAATCAAACTCAAAACACACGTGTTCCCAGTGTTACATCTATCAGAGCATGACACCGACACAATACTAAAAACCGACTTATGAGCTAATCCTCACCAAGTCACGCCGCTATCCTCAATCTGAAAAATGACAACAAGTAAGGGTGAGTCTCATTACAGTTAACCAATGTTATTGCATCATAAATAATAACATTTCATAGTTATATCATTCACCCAATTGTTTCATATTCAGACAAATCATCATTCACACATCCACAGATACACAGACAGTCATCATATAACATATATCATCATGTTATAAACAAATCATGCACATGTATGAAACTGACACTATGCATGTGGTACCAAATCATCACCAGTGGAAATCATCCACCGCTTGATCTATCATCATCCAGATACGGCCCTGCCAGCACAAATTCCACACAATGGGAATTCTGCCATTCACTGAAATCCTCTCATCATCTAGGATTCAGTCCTCATCAATGTTTATGAATGCATGTAACATATATATAACATACTTTCATCATCATACTATGAGTAGCATCATCTATACTCATTTCATCATCATCATCATCATCATCATTATTAAGCATGTTCATATATACATTCACATCATTCAAATACAATCAACATATCAGTAAACCACAGATCGCATCACAAGGTTTACCTATTCTCAAACAGCACACAAAACAGGCCTACAGATCGAAAGTTACACATCATTGGACTTTCCAGAAAAATCACAAAACAGAAATTTGCACACACAGCGTCCATACGCGTATCTTCAAGCCCATACGCATCCATACGCGTACCACTATGTCCCATACGCGTATCATACGCATTTCAACAGGATCAGATTTTGCCTAAAAGAAATCTCATACGCGTACCAGTCCTGCCATACGCGTATCACCAGAATAATTTTCCTCTTTCAAAACTTCCATACGCGTATGAGCATCCTCATACGCTCCTCATACGCAAAACACCAGTACTAGGTATCTGGGACAGGGCACCTGCGTATCATACGCGTATAGCCCTTTGGGAGTGTCCCTCATACGCGTATGGCCTCATCCCATACGCGTATGGCACTGTTTCATACGCGAAACACTAGAAAAATTGCCCAGAACCGGCAACTTCGTAACAGTCCAAAACCCATTAGTTTTTACTCATACCAATCCACGATTTTGAGTCTAAAAACCAGAAAAATTCACATCTAAACAGCATACGAATTCATCCACAACTACAGTATATGATTCTATAATCAATTTCATTCATCATACCCTAAATCTATCAGTTATTCGGGATTCACAGTCCAAATTTCAATGATGAACACATACACAATTTCAGAATATAGAATCAATGGATCCAACCATACTCCTAATCCATACTATCACCTATAATACGATAAAAGAGATTAAATGGAGAGTCTCCCCTTACCTCAGATAAAATCTTGGTTCTTGGTCTCTCCCTCTACAGTTCTCCTTCACGTTCCTTGTTCCCACTTCTGTTCTTTCACGTTCTTTCTTTTCTTTGTTTCCCAATTCCCAATTATTTTATGAAAAATAATAATATTCAGATTAGTGAAAGTTTTACTAAATTACACCCCCATCTTTACTATTTCCTCATATGGCCCAAATGCCTTAAACCATTATTTATTCATTATTTCCTCAAAATCCCTAATAATTCTAATTATTAATTAAATATTCCAATTTAAATTAATAATAAAATTATACGGGTGTTACACTATGAACCTTGGGCTTATGTGCTTATGTGTTTAATTATGTGTTTATTATATCTTTTATTCATATAAATTGGTTGCATGCATCATTCATCATATGCATTTTTTTCCATCATGTCTTATCCACAGGTAAAAAAAAAGAGAATAAAAAAAAGAAATAATAAAGATATAATTTCTTTTGGTGAATATTCAGGAAAATGAGTGCTAGGAAGCCCATCATCCACCTTACTGCTTCAGTGCCCGATATCAAGAAGCTAAGAATAATCAAGGAGAAAATGCCGTCGAATGCTCTGAACAGGTTTGTGGGTCGCTATCGTGACATTCTGGATTTGCTTAAGGTTAAAGTTCAAAAGGAAGCTATCACTGCCTTGGTCCAGTTCTATGATCCTTCGCTTAGGTGTTTTACATTTCAGGATTTTCAGTTGGCTCCTACTTTGGAAGAGATGGATACTATGTTAGGGTTCTCAAGGATTAAAAAGGGATATTATACAGGTATTGGAAAGAAGGTTGAGATTGCTGATTTGGCCAAAACCTTAGAAGTGCCCACTGCGGATTTAGAGCCTAACTACAAGACTGATGATAATGTACATGGTATTAGGAGATCTTATTTAGAAGCTCAAGCTATGTTGTATTCTCAAAAGAAACAATGGGACATTTGTGGGCATTTTCTGGCTCTCTTAATTTTTGGTGTTATTTTATTGCCTAAAAAGGTGGAATATGTGGATCATGCTGCGATTCATGTTTTTACATCCTTTAGGGTTTCAGATGTGGATCCAACTCCTACGATCCCCGCTAATATTTACTATACCATCCATACTCGATGCGAAAAGAAAAGGGGAATGTTATTTTGTTGCGTGCAATTATTGTACTCTTGGTTGACTTCTCACATTTACAAAGCTAATTACTTGGTTAAGGATTTGACTAGACATGAGTGGTCGCAAAAATTAAGGGCTCTCAAAGCGGATTCCATCTTTTGGTATGCAAGAAAACTGAACTACGAAAGGATTATTTACAAATGTGGAGACTTCCCTAATGTACCTTTAATTGGGACTTTAGGTTGTATTAATTATAATCCCGTGCTAGCATTGCGCCAACTGGGCCATTCTATGGATGATGAACCTTCCAAGCAACAAGTGGAGGAATTGATTTTGCATGATATGGGAAAGGGTGATCCTAGAACATTGAAGAAGGTTATTCAAGCTTGGAAATTCGTTCAAACAAAGAACTTTGGGCCGAAGAATGTCATAGCTAAGGAGCCTTACACCAGATGGGTTCAAGAAAGGGTCGGAAGGATTTTGCTACCATTTATTGTGGATCCCGTGTACGAGTCTGATTCTCCTAATCCTGTTCCTCTATCCATCGAAGAGATAGAAGGGATCAAGGCTTCCCTAGAGGCGTCTCGTAAGGAAAAGGAAAAATTAGAGCTTCAAATCCACCAACTGACCAATGAGAAAAGTCAATTACGCCTCGACCTTAAGGAGAAGAACCAAGAGCTTCAAGTTTATAAAGAGGAGAATGAAAAGGAAAGGGGTAAAAGGAAACGTGCAATAGATGGTGTCTTGAGTGCTAATTTCAATTTAATTGCACATAATGAAAGGTTAGAGCAAGCAGGTATGGAAATTGCAAAGTGGAAAAGGTACTACGAACAAGCTTCCTGGGATAAAAAGGAGTCCGAGGAAAATTTGGAAACTATGATCTTCGAATTAACTATAGGACCAAGGATCAAGAGAGGCAAATAAGGGATCTTAAGTATGATCTTTAAGAAGCCCACCATTCTGGACAAGAGGAGCGCACAAGGAGAGTAGCTACGGAAGATGCACTTGCACAACGCATCGAGGATCATAAAAGGGCACTTTTAGCTTTGGCCGCACTTAGGGAAGTCTTTGTAAGGCAAAGAGAGTTATTTGAGCAAACAAGGGATGAAAAGGAGCATTGGAAGTGGCAACATACAATTGTCTCTATGGCAAGTGAGCATGTGAGCTTGGTTCCTAAGCTTCTTAAGGATTATGAGATATGTCGTGACAACTATGATAAGTTAATCTTCTTGTGTAACGACTTGATCGAAGACATTCCGAAGAGTTTGGAAAGAGCGGAATCCTCTCCCGACATCCTTCCCGAAGTGGTGAGAGATTTCACGGAGCTTTGTAGGAGCATGGTGGACAAGTTCAAGGTGGATATTCATAGGCGTTCTTAGGCGTTTATAGTTTTACCTTAAATTGGAGTGTTTAAGTTTCTATTGATTATTTCTTTTCGCATTATGAACAATTTGGCTTGTATTTTCTCTTGAGTATTTTGAATTAATAAAAGGTGTTTGCTTCTGCGTTATTCATTTTTATTCACCAAAAGGATTATGTTAAAAAAAAGAGGCGTTTCTTTCTCTAAAAAAGAAAAGAGAATAAAAAAAGAGGAAAAATAAATATATGGATGTGGATAAGATATGAACATAGCATTTGCATTTCATTCATAGCACGCATATCATTGCATTTTTTTCAAAACATTAAAGGAAGAAGCTATCTCTATCTCCAGTTACACCATTGTAAAAGATCACTAAGCAACCGCACCGCCGTACCACGCTAGGTATCAACAAAAGAAAGCAATGGAGCAATTGGAGCATAATCAAGCCGCCCTCCGCGAAGAAGTGACTCAACTAAAAAGGACTGTGGGTGAGATTAAGGGAGGGATGACACAAGTGATAAGCCTCATGAAGGATCTCTTGGAAAAACAAGAAAGAACCATTGAGATCTTGGCCAAAGAACTTCAAGCTCGAATTAACGACTGGCCAAATGATGACAACCCCCTACAAGGATATCTCCCTGGTTTTGGCCCGCCTAAAAACACACCTTTTTATCCAGGGGCATATGTACCATCTCCTGATAAAGTCACACAATCCTCCGATGAAGGGGAGACTTCTCAAGAAAGATTTGTCCCTCCTCCACAGAAGGGCGGGGCACCCAGCACAACACCTATCCCAGTCATTAATCCTCCTAAAATGGAAGTGCAACCTCCACTAAAAGGACTTATGGATATGTTCGTGGATACTTTACGCGGGCAATACCACAACCAAAGGATGGATAACACCGTTCCAGGATTCTCCGACTCAAAGATCATAGGAGAAGGGGCTGAGGTTGATATTGGAAATGACAAAATTCAAGGAGCACATGCTAACTCCTTTAATTCAAGGGAGTCTAATCCCAATTTCCCAAGTAGGAAAAGAGGAGAAATCAATACTGAGGGGTACCAAAGGGTTAGGCAACCAGTAGCGAAATTGCAAGGGTTAAAAAGAGGACCTACAAGGAAGTTTGACCCACTTCCCATGACACGCCGTCAACTATTGCAATATCTAGTTAGCATGTCGCTTGTGGAAATTAAACCACTCCCTCCTCCTCCCAAAGGAAAATTACTACCCAAATACAACGCCAATGAAAGGTGCGAGTACCATGCTAATTCCCCTAGACACACGCTGGAAAAATGTTGGTCCTTTGGACACAAGGTCCAGGATTTGATAGAGTCAGGGGCAATTACCTTTGATAAACCCAATGTAAAGGCGAATCCTATGACCCACCGCGATGGGGCAGTCAATGCAATAGAGGTCGTTGACGAGCGAGAGTTGGTTCAACAAAGAAGTTCCCCTATAGATGCACTTAAGAGGTATCTACTTATAAGGGGGTTCATCTTAGAACACAACGGAGCTTTCAAAGACACTCTGCAAAGGCTCATGGATCAAGGGTTAATCCAGTTAAAGGAACACCCTGTGGAGAAAATAAGGAGGGTGGTAACATCCTGGAGAGACCTACAAGATGTGGATATGGAAGGCTGGGGCAAGGTACCGGAAATCTCGGAGAAGAAGGATCGCTTGGGGTTAGGATATCGACCGCTGAAGATCATAAGCACTGCAACGGAGGAACAACGATTCCCCCCGATTATGCAGACTTTCATGACAGGCGGGTACGAACACGTAACTATGATATCCAACAAGGGCTCCAATGAAGGAACATCTAACTTCATCCGAAGTGTCAGATCAGGGGAACAACTTCAGAATTGGACAAGTTTGGAGATACCAGAGATAGTTTTTATTTCAAAGTAATTTACTTTTCGTTTTGTTTCGTTTCTTTCAATAAAAAACAATAACGCCCGTGCCTCGCCCGAAGTATAGAGCTGGTTTGTAAGGCCCCCATTTACTTTCAAATTTAAGGTTTATTAATAAAAATTGTCTTTTGCATTTGGTATTGGAAATCTTGTCTCTGCTTGCATTTATTTCTTTCAAAATGACAAATAAACTTCTTGCACGAAAGCACATCCATATCTGCATACTAAAAAGCAAAATATAAAACACGTGCAGATCACCTGCCGACACTACCGATAATAATACTGCTGAAACTCAATATAAACTCGAGGCTCTCGCTAATCAGTCCAAGGAAGGGGATGAGGAAGACGATGAACTTCCAGAAGAATTGTCAAGGTTAATAGACGGAGAATCCAAAAGCATGCTCCCTCCTCAGGAGGCCATTGACATCATAAACTTGGGTACAGACAAAGAACCCAGGGAAATCAAGATTGGGGCAACACTGAACGAGGACGTCAAAGCAGCACTAATCAAGCTCCTCCACGAGTATGCAGAAGTATTTGCTTGGTCATACCGTGACATGCCAGGGTTGGATACGGATATCGTCGTACATAGACTACCACTCAAAGAAGGGTGTGCACCTGTCAGACAAAAGCGGAGAAGGATTCGTCCTGACATGGATAACAAAATCCGAGAAGAGGTGCTCAAACAATTCGACGCAGGGTTTCTTGCTGTTGTTGACTATCCACCATGGATTGCCAATATAGTGCCAGTTCATAAGAAAGACGGGAAAGTACGCATGTGTGTGGATTACAGGGATCTGAACAAAGCAAGTCCAAAAGACGACTTCCCACTACCACACATAGATGTTTTGGTGGACAATAAAGCGCAAGCTTCGGTTTTCTTCTTCATGGACGGGTTCTCTGAGTATAATCAAATCAAAATGGCTTCCGAAGATATGGAGAAAACAACCTTCATGACATCCTGGGGCACATTCTGCTACAAGGTAATGCCTTTTGGTTTACGAAACGAAGGGGCAACATATCAACGAGCCATGGTCACACTATTCCATGACATGATTCATAAGGAGGTTGAAGTATACGTGGATGATATGATTGCTAAGTCCTGCACAGAGGAAGAGCATATTACACACCTACAGAAATTGTTCGAACGCTTGAAGAAGTTCAAACTGAGGTTAAATCCAAACAAGTGTACATTTGGTGTGAGGTCAGGAAAGATATTGGGATTCATTGTGAGCCAACGTGGCATAGAAGTAGATCCCGATAAGGTGAAGGCTATACAAGAAATGCCTGTTCCAAGGACAGAAAAAGAGGTTCGTGGGTTCTTGGGTCGGTTGAATTACATCTCAAGGTTCATCTCACATCTTACAGCCACATGTGAGCCTATATTCAAATTACTAAGAAAGGATCAGCCGATCAGATGGAATAACGATTGCCAAGTAGCATTCGAAGCTATAAAAAGCTACTTACAAGAACCACCTACCCTCATACCTCCCGTGCCAGGGAGACCACTAATCATGTATCTCACAGTTCTCGAAAGATCTATGGGATGTGTACTGAGGCAACAGGATGAAACAAGCAGAAAGGAGCATGCTATTTACTATCTTAGTAAGAAATTCACGGATTGCGAATCTCGGTATTCACCATTGGAAAAGACATGTTGTGCCCTAGCATGGGCCTCCAAACATCTTCGGCAATATATGCTGAACCATTCCACATGGTTGATATCGAGGATGGATCCTTTGAAGTACGTGTTCGAAAAGCAGGCTCTCACGGGTAGAATTGCAAGGTGGTAAATGTTACTGTCAGAATACGATATACAATATGTCACTCAAAAGGCAATAAAAGGGAGTGTATTGGCAGAACATCTTGCTCACCAACTCCTCGAAGAATACCAGTCAATGAAATTTGACTTTCCTGACGAGGATATCATGTGATAATGGATTATGAAATACCAGGGCCCGACGAAGGACCTGAACCAGGGGCAATATGGACACTTACGTTCGATGGGGCCTCAAATGCACTAGGACATGGTATAGGAGCAGTCTTGACTTCTCCTAACAATCATCACATACCTTTCACTGCGAGATTATGCTTCGACTGCACCAACAACATTGCAGAATATGAAGCATGCATATTGGGGTTAGAAGCTGCGATTGATCTAAGGATTAAACTTCTTGAGGTGTATGGGAATTCAGCATTGGTGATCCACCAAGTCAATAAAGAAGGGGATACTCGAAATGCAAAGCTCATCCCATACCGAGATCTCATATTGGAGTTAATGACTGAATTTGAAACAATCACGTTCACTCACATCCCAAGGGAAGAGAATCAAATGGCTGACGCACTGGCAACGCTTTCCTCCATGTTCAAAGTAACTTGGCCGAATCATGAACCGCATATAACGGTTAGATACTTTGATGAGCCTGCCTATTGGTGCAGGTGAGTTTGCTATAACCCTAGCAAACGATCCTATTGGTGCAGGTGAGTTTGCTATAACCCTAGCAAACGATCCTGTTGGTGCAGGTGAGTTTGCTATAACCCTAGCAAATGATCCTATTGGTGCAGGTGAGTTTGCTATAACCCTAGCAAACGATCCTATTGGTGCAGGTGAGTTTGCTATAACCCTAGCAAATGACCCTATTGGTGCAGGTGAGTTTGCTATAACCCTAGCAAATGATCCTATTGGTGCAGGTGAGTTTGCTATAACCCTAGCAAACGATCATATTGGTGCAGGTGAGTTTTCTATAACCCTAGCAAATGATCCTATTGGTGCAGGTGAGTTTGCTATAACCCTAGCAAATGATCCTATTGGTGCAGGTGGGCGTGTTAGAACTATAACAAGTGATCCCTATTACAAGTTCTCGCTATGTAAGTCTCCAGGCTTTAGCAGAACATTTCATCTTTCACAATCCGGTATAAGGTAAATTTAGGGGTCTTCCATTTATTTAATAACTCTTAGATCCGATAAGCGTGAGACCTGCGGGTTCTCACGCCATTCGATCCAAAGTAATTAAATAGGGGCAGCTGTCATACCCCAAAATTTACCCGATACACTCCACATCTCTTATTTCGTTCAGGGTCCAAATTAGGAGTCATGGGGTTTGAAATTCCTATTGTCAAACCCACGCTCTTATAAAATATCCTGAGATGAAATATGGGTGTAATCAGCAGGTATTTTGGGGCCCAATTATTTCAGGGTTTCAGTGATATTTGTTTAATTATTATCAGTAGTTCTATTGGTATTAATTATTAATACTAATATTATTAATTTTAGTAATTAATTAGGGTTACCATTTTGATTGGGATTAGCTTTAGGTTTTTATCATTTTTAATAACTATTAATACTTAATGTTATTAATTTTTATTTATTAATATTGGTATTAATAGTAGAATTTTTGGGGTTTTTGTATTATTTAAATTTTGGTTTATTTTGGGGTATTTATTTAATTAGGGTGTTATTTAGGGGTTAACATTATTAATATTATTATTGTTAATTATTTCTATTATTATTAACTAATTAGTTATTTTTTTATTTAAGGTTAGTGTTGTTTTGTTAAGATTATTAAATATTATTAGTACTATCATTAGTATATTATTCATTTAATTAAATGGTTAGGAAATTAATTAAGGTGATTAAGTGGACTAAAGAGTGAATGATCTACACGGGCCAGAACGCGCTAAGTAAGGTTAGGCCCAATGGGGCGTTGGATCACGAAGCTGGGCTAACGTGGACCGGGTCAGATCGACCCGTCCACTGTTCCTCCTTCTTTCTCCTCTGCGCAGCCGCTGCCAAACTCAAACCCTAGATCTAACTTCTAATGAACCAAAGCCCAAATCCAGAAAATCTGAATACAATCTGCATTCAATCTTATCAAATCCAGAATCAACACAATCTTCAACAAAATAATGCAAATCAAATCAGATAAAAACTTTATTTAATCAAACTATGATTTTCAATTTACAACAGAATCAAATCCAAAATCAACTAAAACCTAAATCAGATTAAATCTAATTTTTCCTAACTAAAATCCTAACCTAACTATAAAAGAAAATTTAATCAGAAGGGAAGGGGGACGAATGGTTGGAGAACGAAAACCCTTGCGCAGCTAAGAACACCGAACCCTCACTTAAAGCTCATTGAACGTAAGAATTTAGGGTTCATCATTAGAACCCTAAATCTCTTGAGCGCTAGCCTTCACGTCACCTGCACAAAAAGAGAAGGAGAGAGATCAGGAATCAAATCGGAGCACACACGTTCCAACAACTCAAGAACACAAGAGGTAAACACAAAGGATCACTTAGCTTAGGGTTTAAATTTGTGATTTGTATGTTTGATTGGTTTTCGATTGCATTTCTGGAAACGATTAGGTTAGGGTTCGTGCAATTGAAGGTTAGGGTTCATCTAAAGAAGGGTTAGGGTTGGGGTTTAGGTATGTTCTGGGTTGCTGGGGTTGAATAGGTTTGAATGGTGGAGTTTACCGGTTGAGTGTTCAACTGGAAACTGGGGTTTGTGGTGGTTGGAAGGGTGGGTCACGGTGGTGTGAAGGTGGTTTTTGGGTTAGGTTTGAAGGGTTGAGAGAGAGAGATCGGAGATAAGGAGTGAGGAAAGAGAAAGGAAAAAATGAAATGAAATGGGAAGAATGGGATTTGGGGTTAATCGCTCCCCTTAGCTGCTGGATCGTTGCCACGTGGCCTCCTGATGGCCACCTGGTTAACACAATGACCTTGATCATGTGTGCGACCCTCGGCGTGTTCCCTCCACTAGCAACACATGCAGGCCCTTTGATCTGCTTAGATCTAGATACAACGCTCCAAACCTGAGCACACACCATAGCGCCATGAACACGCCCTCACTCAAACCAGCGGATCAAACCTTTAGTCGGCCTAACCTAATCACTATTGACACCCCCAAATTACTTGCCAAACATAAAATACACCCCCTGCCTTTAAAATAAAATTTAATTAATTATTTTTGCAAAACATTAATTATTTAAATGATTGTTTTTTATATAACTTAATTTTCTCCTCGAACCGACTAAATCTATTAGTCGCATTAGACGAGAAATAATTTTTATCAGTTAGTTTATTTATTAATAATATAATTGATTCTAGCTTAAATTCTCTCCTCGACCCGACTAAATCTATTAGTCGCATTAGACGAGAGATAAAAAATATATATAATTTAAAACACATTTAATTTGCTGCCCGCGACGATCGAATCTATCGATCAGAGTAACCAGCAATGCCCCATGAATTCGTTAGCTATACTGATCAAATCTATTGATCATCGCATCTAATAGTGACAAATCAAATCAGGGTTGTATGTCAAACCTCAAAACTTTTTCATCTTCAAATCAAATTCAAAACTGCGATAGGCCACTCAAAAAGCCTTTAAACAATTTCAAACCACAAATTCTAATTCTAAGGCGTACAACCCTGTGCCTGAACTACGTTGACTCTGATTCTCCCTAAGGAGATACGTAGGCACTTGGATAACCAAGGCGAGTCCCCTTCCCCCTAAATCTCATTTTTCCCTATTCACTTCCTTAGCTATTAAACCTTGATGTTTAGCCATAAACCATCACTTTGAACATAAAACCTTAGGAAAGGGTTGAGGGTGCCTAACACCTTCCCTCGACCTGATTATAATAATCTTACCCCGAATCTCATATCTGCGTAGGGTTTCCTATTCGGCCTTCAGAATAGGTGGCGACTCTAAATCTTAATTTTTAGGGCAGGTTGCTACACACTAATCAACCAACCTCCTCTATTCCTAAACCAATCTCACCCATTGCTGATCCTTCATCACCAGCCACTTTTTCTGACCCTCTTGTTGCTATCATTGACTCTAAAAATGAAGTAGAATCTTCACCCCCTCCATCCTCTTCAAACACTTCTTTGTTTGATAGAGTTTCTGAACCATATTCTGTTTCTAACACCTTTGACCCAATAACCATTCTCAGATATAACCCTTCTAAACCCTCTGTTGATATACGTTTTTAATTATTAAAGTATAAAGTCAGAACAGGTTTAGACTATCTGAAGGTTACTCATGACTCCAAGCTGGATCATGTAGCTGCTGGAAAGATGTGGAGAGCTTTTGCTGAAGAAGTGCAGGCAGAATTTTTGGATTTCCAGAAGGATTGCCTAACTGCTGCTCCTGGTCTTGCTGGACTATGCTTGGAGTACATTGCTGGCATCTACTCTCATCCAATCACTGACTATAAGCCTCTGGAAGAGAAGCCTTTCATTAATGAAATGGAAGTGGATAATTCTTTGGCCATGGTTCAGGGAGAATCCTTTGGAAGCGAATCCTGACATGGTGTATCCAGTGATTGAGTATCCTGCAGAAGAAGAAGAAGAATCTGAAAAAGAGCAACAAGCTGAACAACATCATGCTGAAGAGATTCAAGTTCCTGTTGAAGAGGAACCAGTTGCTGAAAATCAGATGATTCAAGCTTCTGATATTCCTACCTCTTTTGTTGGTCCTTCTACTTCTGTGCTGATGAACACTCTGAAGGATCTTCAAGTGAACCAAGCTTCAGTGTTCAGTCGCCTATACAAGCAAGATGAGACTAATTAAGAATTCCGAACTTGGATGCATAGACAAGAAGAAACCTCCAAGAAGCATGCTGAAGACACTACTGAGATTAAGAACCTTCTGGTTGCTTTGGCCTCCAAGCTAACCCAGTCATAGTCTGTGTCTTTGTGTCTTAGTTAGCTTTCTTTGTTTTTGCATCTGTTTGTTTTGCATCTGCTTGTACTCTCCTTCTGATTAATCAATGAAAATCATTTCTTTCTTCACTCTATATGTCTTTTCATCTGAATCTTTTATGCTTTTTGATGTTATGACAAAAAGGGGGAGAAGCGTGCTAATTGAATTGATTTATAATATCAGTTGTTGGGCTTAAGTCTCAACATTCCTAACTATTATTTTGCAAGCTTTTTGATTCTGATAGTTTTGCAGGAATGTGATACTCTGAACAAGCTCAATATAGAAAGAAGCAAATATGGGGAGAAGCAAATATGAGGAGAAGCATATCTAAAGAAAATCTCTTAAAGAGTTGAAGCAATCGAGATTAATGTTCTAATGCATAAAGTTTCAAAGATCTGATACAAGCTATTCCTCAAAGTGCTCTGATACAGATCTTGCTCTGATTACTCATATAGAAGAAGTTTCAAGATCAGAAAGAAGCTATGTTCTTATTCAAGTTATGCTCTGATTCAAGAAGCAATGAAGCTCTGATTCAAAGCAAGCCTTCTTAAAAGCTCTGATAAAGCAAAGTGATCTTAAAGAGAAATTCGAAGCTCTGAAGCTGTCCAATGGAAGCGCTGAAGAGAAGCTATGAATTATTTGAAGTTCAAAGTTCAACGTGAAAGTCTCAACTGAAATGGAAAAATACTCAGGGAAGTCTTTTATTTATAAAATCTTCCAGTATTAATTTCAGGGAGAGATTGTTAATCTCAGGGGGAGACATATTCACACACTCTGATTAATATGCTTAATGCTAAATCTGTGTATTGTCTTTTTCATCTGATATTCTGGATACAAATTCATATCAATTCTGTATGTTTTTGTCATCATTAAAAAGGGGGAGATTGTTAGAACAAGAATTGTTCTGATCAATATTCTTAGTTTTGATGATAACATTATATATGAATTCTGTATAAGAGAATGTGGTACTCTAATTATTCACGTTTTCCATTTCAGGAAAAGTATAAAAGAGTATGCACAAATCAGCGTTCAGAAGCACTAACCCATAAGTTCTGGATGGCTTCATCAGAACATGGTCTGGCAAGACATCAGAAGATGGTCCTGCAGAATCAGAACATGAATTGGAAAGCATTAGAAGATGGCAGTCAGAAGGAAAGCTCTGAAGCTCTAATGGTATCACGCTCAAAGCACTTCTGAAGTCTGAAGACAGAAGTTGCAATCTGCACCAAAGCTGAAGACTCTGATATTCAAACGATTATTCTACATATTCTGAGTCCAGAAGAAAGTACAAGTACAAAAGGCTATAACGTCAAATCTCTGACTGACAAAAGGAACGTAAGAAGCTACAAAAGGCAAAGTCAGTAAAAGCAGTGAAAGCATGGCTCGAGGTAGTTGACAAAAGTGTGAAACATTAAATGCAGCGGTGTACTATTCACGCAATGAATTAAATGCTCCCAACGGTCACATTTCCTCCAACGCCTATAAATAGAAGTTCTGATTCAGAAGCAGCTAGAACTCTCTTGCGCAAACATACCAAAACTTTGTCAAACTGAAATCAAAGAAAAGCAAAGAAGAACTTCATCTTCAACCTTACAACTTTGTAATATTTTAATGAGTGTTACGAACTAGAACTTAAGAGAAATATCACTTGGTGATTACAGCTTTATTAGAAGCAAATTAAACTCTTGTAATATTTATTTTACATTGATTGTAAAAGGATTTCCTAGAGTGATCAAGTTGTGATCTGTAGACTCTAGAAGACTTAGAGGGTATCTAAGTGGAGAACCATTGTAATCAGTTTGATTAGTGGATTAAATCCTCACTTGAGGTAAATCACCTTGTCAGGGGTGGACTGGAGTAGAATGGTTAACAATGGACCAGGATAAAAATAATTGTGTTCTTTATTTTTATCTACCATTTTTGAGAAGTTACACTTATTCAATCCCCCCCTTTCTAAGTGTTTTTCACTCCTTCACAAAGGTGTACTTTTTATACAAAGGAGTAAACGACTTAATGAATTTAGTCAGATCAACAACAAAAGTATTTTATGTTGTAGAGCCTTGTCAAATTTGGCCTTAAGACTTTTTACTTCTTTTTGCCAAATGTGCTAAGTCTCACAACCAAACTAAGATGATTTTCTATCCTTATTCTCATCCATTTGCATATCTAGCATGGATTGTTTTAAAGCTTTCATATTCTTTTCTGTTTGTTCAACCTTAGATTCAAGATATGAAAATATTTTCTTATATGAAGCTAATATTTTAAACTCTTCAATAACATCTCTATGTAGATCATCAAATGCTAATTTTAATTGAGAATGAGATACTCTATCTACAAGTTTGGGTTTCAAGTGACTTACATGTTATTTTTCTTGTGTTGATGAGCCATGAGACAAATATTTTCCTTTTCTTTCTCATCGCTTGAGCTTTCATCATTTGAGGATTCATCGCTACCCTAGCTATATAGGCTCTACGAGGCTTGTTGTACCTTTTGCCTTAACTAATGCTTTTGTCCTTCTTGAGTGCTGGACAATCCGGTTTATAGTGGCTGGACTTTCCACAATTAAAACATAGTCCTTGGCTTTTCCCTTTATTGTTGTCATCTTGTTGAGCTTGTTTGGATTGATTTAGATAGTTTTTTAGGTTGTTGTCCGAGTAATTGACACCTTTCCCCCTATGTACCTATTGTACCTCCTAACAAACAATCTCATTTCTTCATCATCATATTTCTCATCATCGCTTAAGTCATTCTCATATTGCTCTTTGTTTGAGGTCTTGGAGCTTGAAGCCTTTAGAGAAATGGACTTTTTCTCTACCTCCTTGTCCATGTTTATCTCCTTCTTTACTCTTTTCTCATGCTCTTCTAAGCTTAAGAGATGTTGTTCACGCTCTTCTAGCTTTCCAAATAATGTTGTGATGCCTAAAATAGAAAGGTTGTTAGCTTCCTTAATAGTCGTGACTTTAGGTTGTCGTTCCCTGTTCAAACATCTCAAAATTTTGTTATTTGCCATCTCGTTTGGAACGGGCTTTTCAAGTGCATTCAAACGACTTAATAGATGTGAGAATCTCTTTTTCATATTGGAAATAGTTTCACCATTTTCCATATGAAGAAGTTCAAAGTCTTGATTTAAAGTGTTGACTATAGCTAGTTTGACGTCATTTGTGGCCTCATAGGCAACTGTAATGCATCCCACATAGCTTTATCCGTCGTACAATTAGAAACTCAGTAATATTCATCAACCCCCAAAGAGGCTGCTAGAGTATTTCTCGCTTTCCAATCGTACGAGTACTTTTTCTCATCTTCTGTATCCCAAGTTTATTTGAGTTTAGGAATAGTAACACCATCCTTGTTGGTCAATGTTATTTGGCACGGAATGTCTTGGATGGCTTTCCATACTTTTCTATCAACAAAGTTAATATGAATGCGCATATAATCCTTTCAATAGTCGTTGTTTTCACCATTGAAAAATGGAGCACTATTATGCGCCCATGTAGGTTAGGAAGCCATTCTTCTAATAAGTGTATTTCTTAGTAAGGATAAACTAGAGCTCTTGATACCATTTATTAGACGATAGGCTAATGATCTAGAGGGGGGTGAATAGATCAACAGAATTTTTTATGGTGTTTTAAAAACTTTTGGTTAACGGAAGCGTCCTGGAATTGACTTTCGTCTATTCCGAACCACTATTGGCAGGATCATATATGATATGAAAACATGAAGAAGTATGACGTGCTAAAGGGCTTGAAAAGGAATCAATTATGTTTTTAAAAAGCTTATTCGTTTATATAGATACACCTGATTACCTACTTCTAATGAGAATGGAATTGATAAATTGGCTAAGGCAATTTATCAAGCAAGTAATGTGTAAACAATTTCCTGCACAAAAAAAACAACAAACACTTGGCGTGCAGTAGTTAACTTGTCAATGCAATTTAAGTGTGGTTGATTGTGATATCCAATTGCAATTACCAATTACAATTCTCTTATACAAAATGGTTTAGTATCACAATTTAACACTTAGACTACTTTCCAAATTAACAATTGTGAACCAAGATTAATAGCAAATAATGGATAAGTAAGGAAAGAAGAACACAAGGATTTAATTAGGCAGTTCGTCGCTCATCCTCTCTACGACTACTTCTTCCCTCAATTCCAAACAGGAATTGAGATAGTGTTTATTTCTTTGCAAATTGTTATTACAAGAGAAGTTAAAGTAATGAACAAACAAACTCAGTTTAATGTTGATTCTTTATCTTCTCTCCCCTTGATCCTAAGCAAGATCAAGTCGACCCAAGAGCTTTCTTTGATCCTCCGTCTATTGTAACTCTCTTGAATGAACCTTTGTTCTTCAATACCTTCACTCGGTTGAATCTTCACCAAGCCTCTTGTTAAAAAACCCTAAATCGCCTTGATCTTGGGGGAAAAAACCCTAAAGATTTTATTCAATGGAACCATCATAATCTTCACCCAAAGGAATACTCAATCCCTATCCATGCACATTATTAAACTTGATCATGTACCCACAATAAAAAAATGTTTATGTGTAGTTGTGTTATGAGTAGGAAGAAGAATGAAGATGAGAAGACCTGCGTATCTTTTAGGTTCCAATGTTGCTTCATGATAGTATGCATAGGAGTATATATGTGTATGTGTGTTGGTGAGCTAAAACAATACTCTGATGCCCAAAATTTCAATTTGTGCCAACGACGCGTTGACCTTCTAGTCTTCATGCGTCTACCAAAATTGTGCATGGAGTTGCAGTTTGGAAACTGGTTCAGAATAGGTCGACCTAAATTGGATAAATTTTCCAGTTTTGACATTTCTACAATGACCTAAAGTTACAAGTCAAAATAATTCTAAGTAAAAAATGACCTATAATGTTATCCAACTTTTCATGGCCTTTCAAGCATAATTGGCTCTTGATTTTTGAAGCAAACTAGTAGATAACATCAAGTAGAGTTCATGGCAAAAATAATCATCCAAAAATGTTGAACGTTGAGAGAGTTATGGTCTTTGAAAGTCAAGTAAAATCCACTTGAAAATAGGTCAAATTTCACTAAGTCCACAAAGTGACCTCTAATGTTTCTAAAATTTTGATGGTCCTCCAAGCATAATTGACTCTTGACATGAGAAGAAAATTGTAGGGGACTTCAGGAAGAATCATATACTCAAATAGGCACTAAAAAATATTGAAAATTGAAAGAGTTACAATATTTTGAACTTTGACTTAAAATGTTGACTTTTTAGGTCAAACCCCTTGAATCAACTTGCTATCTTTGGACCTTTCCTTGCAATTCAAACCATATTGAAGGAAGAATCATTTACTTAAGCGAGAACACTTGGTTATTATGAGAAATGAAAACAATGAATCACGATCATTAAATTTTGATTTGTTTATTTTAATGGATTGAATTAGTTTCTCTTTCTATGATCCTTAATATTTATTTTAAATCAATATAGAAAAAGAAAGCAATCCAGTTCATTAAAATCAACAAATCAAAATTTAATGGTCGTGATTCATTGTTCTCATTTCTCATAATAACCAAGTGTTCTCACTTGAGTCGTCCCATATATATATATATATATATATATATATATATATATATATATATATATATATATATATATATATATATATATATATATATATATATATATATATATATATATATATATATATATATATATATATAAGATAGAAATACTAGTTTATGATTGTAACCTTTGTGAGTGTTGTCCATCATATTAAAGCTTGATATATGATGTATCGTCTTGGATACCCTCGTACTCTCATAATTAATTTTGTTTGTTTTAAATACGAAAGAAAAAAAATTGACTGTAAATCAATATTTATTTTAAAGGTCAATATTATCATATCTTAAACTAGTATGACTACATTGTTATCCCAAGTACAACCTCAAAGGGTGATTTATAATTAGATTGATATTCAAAAGATAAGAATCAATTCAATAAAGTGATTAAGTTATCTACGCGTCTATTGGGTCGAAGAAGTTGAAGTGGTGAAAATGAAGGCCGTAAATTGGATGAAATTGGAGACTAATTCCTATCATATATTTGGAAGTTAAATTTAATTTTCAATGCATGCCAATTTGATTTAAAACACATAAGTAATAGAAAATGTAAATTTAGATGTGAATGATTTTGTTTGCATGAGTTTTTCTTGTTGTCCCACAATATTTTTTCTTCTGTTGTTTTTTATTAATGTTTAGGGTGAGCGATGTTGCCCTAGTGGAATGCATAGAATATCGTAGGGCTTATTTGGTGATATATTAATTATTTTTGGTTATATAAAAAATAATAAAGAAATGGTAATTTACTCTCTTTCTAGATTTGTAATGTATAGTACAGTATATGATCTATCTATTTATGCCAACCGGCACCATCAATTTATAAGATCAGGTGAGTCGAAACCAATTAAACAAGTTACTGTTAACGAGAATTGCAGCAGGTACTTCCTCAAGCTTCATGAGTGTGACCATGAGTCAAAGCAACAGCCATGATGCCATTAACAATGACAACAACAAGCCAGATGATCATGCTCACGACATTGTGATGCCTGGGTTTCGTTTCCACCCAACTGAAGAAGAACTCGTGGAGTTCTACCTTCGCCGTAAGGTGGAGGGCAAGCCTTTCAATGTCGAGCTTATTACTTTCCTTGATCTTTATCGCTATGACCCTTGGGAGCTTCCTGGTATATATTATATTATATATATTTAATCATAAAGTTATAGTTTCCCTTTTCTATAAGGAATTCTTCAACAAGCCAACCTTACTTGACCTTTTACTTATAATATCAATTTGTTTGTTTAGTAAACATCTATATTAGTATATCAATAAAATTCAAACACATAGATCCGTGTGAAATCTTTCACTCTATAAATAAAATATATATGATGAATTGAGCAGGGTTGGCAGCAATTGGTGAAAAGGAGTGGTACTTTTATGTGCCCCGAGATAGGAAGTATCGTAACGGTGATCGTCCAAATCGTGTTACACCTTCTGGGTATTGGAAAGCAACAGGAGCTGATAGGATGATTCGAACAGAGAACTTCCGTTCAATCGGGCTTAAGAAAACCCTAGTTTTCTATTCTGGGAAAGCTCCAAAAGGCATCCGAACAAGTTGGATAATGAACGAGCATCGTTTGCCTCAACATGAAACTCAAAGATTAAGTCACAAGGTAGGCACCATGCAAACCTTCTTGTACTTTCAGATCTAAATATCACGAGGAATTGGTAACATCAATATACATAAATTTAGTTACTTTGTTATTCTATAATATTTTCATAACTGCTTATGCATGCATCATCTATCTAGACATTAATTACAGTGTCCGACCATAAAGGAAATGATTTAATTCTACAAATTTTTCTCGTGACTATAATTTAATTTATCATAGAGCTAGCTAGGTTTACATTTCTTTATTACTTTCTTCCTTATAATTACTTACTCATGCATTCATCATGAATCAATCATTCACCAAGTTCATATATAGCTAGATCTCTACTATATATATATATATATATTTATATATTATATATTCTAATTCATTATTTGGTAGGCTGAAATATCACTTTGCCGTGTTTACAAGAGAGCGGGTGTGGAAGACCATCCTCTTCCTCCCTCCATATCCTTCCCTCGTTGTCTCCCATCAAGCTCATCGTCAACAAGTTCATATTTGGACAAGAAACAACACCTGAACATGGCGTTTATGGGAATCAGTCATCTACAGCCACAGCCACAGGTAATTGATGATCATATAGTTTATAAAATTAATGAAAGCGACCCAACTGTTATTCCAGGGCTAGTAGCTCCCATAGATCAGCAAGTACAACCTGCAGATCCTTCTGTGTGTGGTATTTTCATCCCAACCAGCAGTGTTATGGCAGATGATGATCTAAACATACTAACAAGTTATCAACAACAAAGCTATCCAAATAAGTTTTCTACTTTGCTCATGCAATCACCTACTCTGCCTCTAAACTTGCTACCGAATTCGCTCACAACCATCTTCTCTGAGCGACAGTGGAAATGGAATAACTATAACCCTATCCCTGAGGCTGCAAACAGAGAGCACAGTACGTAACATATCCTAGCCTTCAAGTAATATTTAATAATCAATTAATGATCCTTTTATATTTATGATCTGTGTGTGTTTTTTTCATATCAAGATATTGGTACGTTGTATTTTCATGTATCAACATTAAACAGACCCTTTTCCTTGCTCTAATTTATATGATTTTGGATTCCAATTATATAACTATGTTGTACGAGTACGACTCAGGCATGTTGGCTGCTGTACTATATCAGTGTACAACGAAATAAAAATTTATTTGAACACAGTAACTAACCTTTATAAGTTTTTTCGATATTGTTTTTTTAATGAGTTAAAAGATAATTACGATGTAAAATAGTTTTACACTGTCATCCAATAGAGAATCATCAATATGCCATGTCATTAAAGTTTTTCACATGATGGTGATTGATAGACAGTGTAAAAATATTTTACACTATCAATGCATGACCTCATTTCTCTTTTTTAATACAATATATATATCCTAGAGTTTGGCTATATATATATTCGAACTTGAGAGGAGCACACTCTCAAGACTTAAAGACCTAAGCCTTCATTACTAAATCACACACGATTATGTAACTTAAATTGGGATGACAGTTGTACCCCTAATGGACACCCGTAAAAACTATTTATAGTAGGTTGGATAAAAATCTGCTAAAACCGGTATAGACGCGGACACAAATAATTACCTATTAAAATATGCGAGTACGAGTGCGTGCATGAATATCTTAGTACCCACACCGTCCCATACCCGCATAATAGTATATTTTAATTGAAATTCTTATAAAAAATATATTTATATATTTAAATACGACACAATTGAACTATTACACATTTTAATATAAGTGTTTTTTTATTTCACAAATCAATAATAAAAATTTTGAATTTTTTTGTTAAAAAATTAAAATGATATGATATTTTTCAATTCATAGATTTTTTAACTAGAAATACGGTTAATAGGACCGAGTAAGGGTATTTAGTACCCACAGGGTACGAGTATAAAGTTTGAGAAAAAAAATTTAAATAACCAGGTTTAATAATAAAATTACAAAAAAAACCATGTTTTCGGGGTATTTACCAAAATGTCTAGGTTTGGGACCGAATGTAAGTGAATGCGCCAAATGGTTTGGCGCATAGGTATATATTTTAGGTGAATACGCCAAACCATTTGGCTAACCCTAAAAATGTGGGTGTATGCGCCAAATGGAATGGCGCATTAGGCTAAGCATTTTGCCCTAATAGCCATACCATTTGGCGCCTTAGTGTGCTCCCCCACCTTTTTTTTTTTTTTCAATTTTTTTTTTAAGTAATGTTACTATATTTTTTTCTTTTAAAATTTTTTTTTAAATTATTTAAGTTTTTTTTTTTTTCTTTTTTTTCCAAATTTTATTTTGTAAAGTTTTGTTAAATACATAGGTTTTAACCTTGTTCTAAAACTAATTTTTTAGGGTTTATAGTTTTAAAATTGCATTTTTTATAGTTATGTTAAACATACCTATATATATATATCGATGCTTAAATATTGTATTATTTGTAAAAATGTAGTGCACAAAATGTAAAATGAAATTTGATAATCGAAAACAAAACATTGGTTATAATAGATTAAAGAAAGGAAACATCGATTACGACTGATTAAATAAACGATACATTGACACAATTGATTGAAGAAAACACAACTAAATCCTCAATGGCGTCCATCACCAAGATAGCCATCCGTTCCGCACCCTGGTCTTGTTATCACACGTTTGCCGCGATCGTTCATCCCGCCGCGAAGATTGGCACCACCCCTTTCCCTAGCTCGACCCCTGCCCCTGCCCCTTTGTGCTTCTTGTTGGGTCTGTGTCACTGGGCCTGGAATTGGGATGTCTCGTGGGTCGCTGTCTATGAATTCGTCCACGCCCCCATAATTTTCCGGTAAACGGTTGTTGTAAAGTCGGTGACCCATCCCCTCAAAAGCGTTAAGTCGTGGTTGTGGAGTGGTTTGGGAAAAGATTTCAGGTGCGTAGCATCCAGCATCACTAGAACTACCTTGAACAAATCCGAATTGGTTCGATGGTGTTGCATATCCGGAGGGGGTGCCTCGGTGAGAGGAATCACCAAAAGGACCATCGTCGGGACTTAGATGTAGGCTAGAAGAACCGGCCGTAAGGTTGTGGCCGAAAGGCCTTGAGGACCCTGCAAACGCTGTAAATCCTAATGGTTGTGAATGAGTCTCATATTGGCCCGAGGAATGATGGTGGTCTCCAGATTGTTGAAAAGGCTGGGACTGGGATTGGAACATATTTGGATGTCGGTAGTTGTGTGCGGAACGGGACGGAGTGTTGAAAATATTTTGTTGTTGCTGCTGCAGTTGTTGTTGTTGTTGTTGTTGTTGTTGTAGTTGTTGGCGTTGTTGTAGGCGTTGTTGTTGCGTTGTTGTTGCCGTAGTTGTTGTCGTAGTTGTTGTTGTTGTTGTTGTTCTTCTTCTACTTCTTCTTCCTCCTCAGGTTGTTGTTGTGGTAAGATGTAATTGTGAGCACGGGGATCAATCAAATAGAACGGAGCTGCAAGAAACAGGTTAGGGGATGTAGCTGTACGATACCAACTCATGTACTCGGCGGTCGGTTTCATCTCATGGTCACTGACGGGGAAGTTGAGGACATATTGGCGACGGTCCTTCCACATCTGGCGGTGTTCGGGTGCAAAATCCTTCCAGTTTTGGTGTGTCCATTGATGATTGACTCGTTTGAGGTGCCACCGTCCGACGTCAGTTGGAGGGTCTGGTATACGTTGGCGCATTCCGAACTGTAGCATAACACGGTCACTATGATGCATTTCAATGATGTTGTACCGGATTATGCAACACTTTGTGGTCCAAATTTCTGCATCCTGAGCTCTAGGCACATGCTCACATTCGAGATACGGTCTCCATATAAACTGCATGCATAAGAGTTATACATTATCTCGGGAAATTATTTATAAAAAATAAACATATAAAAGAGAAAAAGTTTAGAGATAATACTTGTTGAGGTCCTAGGTGATCAATCAGCGTGCGGTACATTGTTATATTTGACCGCGGATTTAGTTGGAAGTCCATACCTTTCACGCAAAATCTACAAAATAAATGTAGTGGATTAGTTAGTCTGGAGTAGATCATAATCCACCAACTGTGTATTAAAATTTATGGTATACTAAAAAATTACCTCAACGCATACGGAAAGCCCCAATCGCCATTGTTAACAGGGGCCAGTATGGGCATCCTCCACCACCCCCACACCTGCACCAACAGGGCGCATCCATAGAATGTGCAAGAATCAGCTTTGGAGTTCTTGCATAGGGATTGGTAGACCGTAGCCAGCACTGCAGACCCCCAGCTATACAGACCAACTCTAGTAAAATCCATTAACAAACGAAGATACATAAAATTAACCGTGTTACCAGTGCTATCTGGGAACAAAACGTTTCCAATTAGCAGGAGTATGTAACACCTAGTTTTCTGAAGTATGGTCTCTTGGGGAGACGCATCATCCAAATGAAACCGATCATAATAAAGCCTTAACCTCTTAAGGTTAATGCCCTGTCCCCTTGCACCAACCTGTCCCTCTACCAAGTCTATGCCAAGAGCCTGAAAGCATAAGGAGTTAGCCTGCATAACACAGCCATTAATTGCCTTACCGTCAACTGGAAGGCCTAGTAACATGTGTACATCTTCTAGGGTTATGGTGCACTCCCCTGTTGGAAGGTGGAACGTGTGTGTCTCGGGCCTCCAGCGTTCTAGCAACGCAAGAACAAATTTGTGGTCAATAGATGACTCGGCTATGGTACTAATCGGTCCGAAACCCGCCACTTCCAAGTATGGTTTTATGCGGTCGTCCGGAGAGATAGTAGAGTGACTACGAGTCAGGAAACGTCCAACGTCCTGGAGATAATAATGTATGCAAAAAAAATCAGTTACATATTCTCAGGCAGATGCATGTTATCAATGTTATACTAAAATACTTACATAGGTAGCGATGTTCTCTGGTGTTCCTCGGTGTGTATCGCCCATTGTTAAAAGAGACATGGTTGAAGTATGAAATCTGGAAGTTGTAGGCAGAAGGTTTAGTGTGGGAGTAGATGAGTGAAAGTGGTGAGGAGCTTGCAGAGCTAAGTGGTTTATATACCCGTCAGACAAAAACGGTAACATTATGCATGTTGGACAACTCAACACTTCCATAGTCGATAGGTGTTGCGTGTGCAGAAATTGTTAGCATGCATGCAGACTAACTTTCGGTGAAAAGACATATGCATGTAGATCAGAAGTAGCCTGTAGATTAGGGGGAATCGTTGCAGGAATCTATCAGGAATCGCTTCAGGAATCACTGCAGGCGCATGCTGTGCTACAGGAACTCGTTCGGACGCATGCGAAGGACAGAAAACAGGTGGGGACCATGTGGGCCCTGGGGGTCCACACCTAATACACATGCGCCAAATGATTTGGCTTATTCATAAAAAATCCTTCTTATGCGCCAAACCATTTGGCGCCTTCCAGTTGAACGTTTTCACTAATGCGCCATTCCATTTGGCGCATTAGAAGGCCTTGTTTTTTTTTTTTCAAAATTAGGGTTTACGTGTGTGCCTTGTATACGAAACCCTAATTGTGATACAGACCTAAGGCAAGGCGTCCGTCCCTCTATAAATTAGGGTTTACTATGTGCATTAGTACACACAAGCAAAAATGAGATCTCGAATAAGGCTAGATAGCTCGCACCGGACTTCAGAGCCTCCACCCCCTGTGAGGCGTTTCGACTATCAACCGGACTATCATCGAAGGACTGGAATATTCCATCGGCTTTTTTGGGCGTTCAAACCTTGCGTACGAGGGTTTGCACACTGTAAACCCATACTTCAAATTGATGGGACATGGTTATACGGCAAATACAAAGGCACCATGCTCATGGCGGTTGCACAAGACGGGAACAGCAACATATTTCCAGTGGCGTTTGCAATCGTCGAAGGTGAAACTGCGGCGGCTTGGAGTTTCTTTCTAAGGAACCTCCGAGAACATGTTGCTCCTCAGCCTGACATCTATTTAATCTCTGATAGGCACGCTTCCATAGAGAGTGCTTATAATAATCCAGCAAACGGATGGCATGACCCCCCTTCAAAACACGTCTATTGTATTCGCCACATCGCCCAGAACTTCATGCAGGAGATCAAGGACAGACATCTAAGAAAGGCCCTGGTCAATGCTGGTTATGCATTGACCCAACCCACGTTCCAGCATTATCGGAGTGAGATTGTAATGACAAATCCAGAGGCAGGTAGTTGGGTAGATAATCTTTCCAGGGAGAAATGGACAAGGGCTTACGACAAAGGCGTGCGATGGGGCCATATGACAACCAATCTCGTGGAATCCATGAATGGCGTTTTCAAAGGCATTCGTAACCTTCCAATCACAGAACTGGTGGAGGCCACATACTTTAGGATGGCTTCACTGTTCTCAACAAGAGGCAGGAGATGGGGTGATGTTAGGCAATCTGGCCAACTTTTAAGTGATAGCTGCATGAAATTTATGCAACAACAATCGGCAAAAGCAAACACTCACCAAGTAACTTCTTTCGACCGATTCAGTCGCACGTTCAGTGTGCGCGAGACAATTGACCACAATGAGGGATTGCCAAGACAACAATATAGGGTTCTTCTTGACGAAGATTGGTGCGACTGTGGAAGGTTTCAAGCTTTTCGTATGCCTTGCTCGCACGTCATAGCTGCATGTGCGTATGCCCACCGCGACGCTATATCACTACTGTCTCCGATTTACAAGACTCAGACATTGCTTAGAGTTTACAGTGTTGCGTTTCCTGTGGTGGCCAAGGAGGATTACTGGCCTGACTATGAAGGAGAGGTAGTTTGGCACAACGACGCAATGCGGCGAAAGAAAAAAGGGTGTCCCAATAGTACACGGATTAGAACCGAAATGGACGTCCACGACAAAATGGAACGAAAATGCAGCATTTGTCGTCAGGTGGGGCACAATAGAAAAAGATGCCCTCATCGTGGCTCGACCTCGTCGCAAGTTTAGTATAATCTGTATTTTTTTTTAAAGCATTGTATCAGTTTCGCTTACCACCTCTTGTAACCTTGCCTCCGTCTTTCATCAATAAATTGTGCTTTAGTGAATAACTGAAATTGCCAAGGCAAACATTATTCAGACATATTCTTCTGTTTTTCCAAAATCGATTTATCAGACATTTTCCGGAATCGATTTATCAGACATATACCCGAACCGGTGCGCGAAAATACCCGAAACAGGTAAAATTTTAAAAAAAAATAAGCACAACACATAGGAGCCAAATGAAATGGCGCCTATGTGTTGTTTTAGGAGTGCATGCGCCAATTGGATTGGCTACTTCCCTTTGCCCTAATTTTTTTAGGGTTTACGCCAAATGGATTGGCTAGTTAGGTATATATGCGCCAAATGGTTTGGCGCATTCACTTCCAGTCGGTCCCAAACCTAGACAGTTTGGTAAATAACCCGAAAACATGGTTTTTCTTGTATATTTTTTATTAAACATGGTTATTTTAATTTTTTTTCTAAAGTTTGATGCTCACGTAAATATGGAATCGAATACAGAGATTTTTTTGAACTACGGGTACGGGAACGAGTAATATAGTACCTTACCTACTGTCATCCATAAACTCAAAAAAATATCATATTGATTTCTCACCTTTTCAAAACATATCATTAGTTTTTTTTTCTTCTAATTAATGACGAAAAACACAAAAGGAGTCAAAATGAATTTTGATGTCTAGTTAAAGGACTAAAAAGTTATTAAGTAAAAAATAAATTTACAAATTCATAAATTGGCAAAATATTGAACTACAAAATGTTAAACTTTCAAAAATTTAAAGGATTATATAATCAAAAGGAAGATTTTAAAAGTTTAACAATTAAATTCTTAATAGAATTTTTTATTAGAAAAAAATATAACTATATATAAATAACGGGGCATTAAAGGGCCGATCGACGACATAAGATATACTAATACTACTATATAAAGGTGATACCACAATAGTTAGAAAAGGGATACCATAACATTTGACCAACCATTATGAGATAAGGGGGTGATTGTATGTATGATGCTTTCCACCACGACGGCGCGACCGTGATGATATGCTAGCTAGCGCGCTACCTATCACAACCGTTATACTACACAACCATTGTGAAATATATTTAGGTCATGGATTCGAAACCAAGCAATAACAATTTATTTTGAATATAATTAACATTTCACCACAGTTCCAGAAGATAACCGTCGTGGAAAGTACCATGAGCTTATTATATAATATGTAGATTGTTTATTTTTCCCCACACTTTACTAAACATATAGAACCATTAAAATTGATGTAGAAGATAATAATTTGAAAAATTAAATTATTCTTGAAAAACAACTTAAATGAACCATATTTTTCAAATTGCATGCATATTGTAATTCATATCTTGCTATTTAACATATAGAATTTGGTTCAATGCCTCAAGTTCTTCAAAGAGACGATTTCATTCTCTCCTAATTTATTTTGCAAAGCATCAATATGTTAACTACTTCAGAATCATCAACATCGCTATCATCATCATTATTTTAATCAATGAAGATGATTATTATGATGACAACAATGAAAATGATTCAGAATCTCTCAACAAATTTGATGTTTTGCAATATTAACAAAAAGAGAATGAACTGTTGCTTTGAAGAACTTGGGGCATTGAACTAAGTTCTACGTGTTAAAAAGCGATAGATGAATTACAAGATGAATAAAGTTTGAAAAACATTGATTAATCTAAGTTGGTTTTCAAATATAACTTAATTTTTAAATTATTATTTTCTAAATCACTTTAAATGAATGCATTTGCAATTAAGGATTAGTGAAACAAGCCAACTACATACATTATAATAAATTCAACAATAACATACATCAACAACAACAACATTTATCAACAAAATGACAACAACACACCTCAATATTTATTAACATAACAACAACAACATACCTTTTATTGAAAAAATTCGTGGAATAATCTAAAGTTGATCTACATAATCTATTTAGCTAACCTATATAGCATTTTTTAATAGCCTAAGCCTGACCTATCTAATAAAATAGGCTATTAAAAAAGCCTAAGCCTCACCTCTTTATTAAATAGGCCTGACCTAGCCTGGACTTAAGTAGGCTATGTTATAGGCCCCTGTAGGCCGGCCAGGCCTATTCTCACCCTTACTCGTAAGCTCTACTTTTCAAAAGTTTTGTAGCTTGCTATTTATAACACACATTTGGTCTGGACTTGGGCTTCAGAATGCAGTAAGGAGACTGCAAGATATTCTCCAAGAAAATAGTGTTCAATCATTACTTTCCTAAATATTCTCCAAATTTAGAAACCAATCAAATCTCTTTAAACAGATAAAATTTTGTATCCTTAGGTTAAGCGTTATATTGGATTGCATAATATTCTCCAAATACTCTGCATCTGTAACAACCTAACCAGAATCCAAAAGATCAATTTAATAATTAGTCACGATGTTGGAAGATCTTTGCATATGACATCTTGTTCGACATGTTATATCACATGCAGTAAATAGAACATCACGTCGCTGTCTAATTTGTTTTACTAAAATTAATGCCAACCATACAAACAGAGAATCTACAATATCCCCTTTTGGAAAATTTTCGATAAAACAAATTTAAATATTACATTCAGATTTCACCAACATAAACAATAAAAGCTTAGCAATAATGTAGTAGTCTTCATGCACTCCTAAAGTATAGACTTTCTGTTTCTCTTTAATCCAACTATCAAAGAGTTAGTCTTCTTCTTATTCATATGCAGGTTGTCAAGACATCATTCTTGATATCTTTGCACAACATTTTGAATGAGCTCCACTTTACACACACCACATAACAGCAACATCAGGAAAGGAGTACAAAGTCCTGAAGTCATTTGGTGTACATGAGGAAGAAGATAGATGACACTCCCCTTCAATGTGGAAACTAATGCTTGCCACTGATGGAAGTATCCAATTTTCCCTATTGATGGATAACTCTTCCAAAGGGCATAAGCGACCCATTAAGTGGCATAAGAGACCCATAAAGGAGCATAAGAGGAAACTTAATCAGCAGCCACCAGTCGACCTATGTAACTCAAAACACAAGACACAAACAAACAATAATCTGGCTGAAACATCTCACTTGACATCTTTGTAACCCTATAAGTTCTGACAGAAGAATGAAGGAAGTCACATAACCCGACCCATAACCATATTTTCTCTCCCCTGTTTTTCCAAAAATTGACAAAGAAGGCCATCACAGACCCATACCCATACTGTACTCATCCATACCCGAAAAAATTCCATAGGCACAAATAGGGAACAAAAACAATATGCAATGAAGAAAAGAAGGAGTGACCTCTTTAAATATCTGGACAGTTACTTAGGAATGAACAATCCTGGAAAGTAACGATGGTCTTGGTAAAAAACACGTTATTTAAGAGAGATTCCTTAGAAAAAAGTGCACCATCCAGGCCAGTTTGTATGGCTTTATTGACTTTGGATAGGTTCTCTTAAAACGGTGGTTCCAATTAATGTGCATGCAAAGACACGTTTTACACACTTCTGACGTGTTCTTGATTGCATCGTCCACAATATTCCCTTGCTGATATTGAGGGATACAAGTCCTGAACAATGTCCTGACATCTTTTCACACATTTTCTGCCTTCTCTAGTATTCTCAAGACTCCTTCAGTCAAGTAGTGGATAGCTTAAGAAGCCATCACGTGACCTGAAGTACACCATTATGCCTTCCACTGGATACAGTTCTTAACTCACACAGAATTAGTAACATAGTCCACGAAGATAAGAGATCATGTGTGACATCTTCCCTCCTTAAATGTTGGCCTTCATACAGCCACTCCTTAAACAGAAGATAAAAATAAATTCTCTTATGCTCAATGCTGACCCTCTGGGTATTTCAAAGTGACACGTGCCCACATGATTTGATCAACCAGTATCTTATGACTAGAATCATATATGTCCTCCTAAGATCACCACAACACTTGGCATTTCTTATGTTAGGACATGTTATCTAACATCATCATCCCCCAAAGCTTAACCAACACATAAAACCTCAAGGCAGTAATATTAAGGCAATAATCCATGTACAAGACTTAACTCCCCGTGTCTTGGACAACTAAAACTTCTACTGATGATGAACCCTAGAACACCTGTTAAAGACTCATGAAGCAGACTATACACAATCCTCATACATATGCTTAGCTCCCGTCAAAGTATTTGCACTCAGTCATATGCATCCCTTTATTAGAGGAACACTTTATCAAGTTCATATCATCACAACTTCTCTTATATCCTCACACATGGTATACCTCAAGATCTGGCAGATTCCTTAAATACACCACTAGTACAGTAGGATTCTTCATCATGATTAGAATTCACAATATTATGCCAGATTAGGCCAGTGACTTGTCTTCATACTCCACTATGAGCTTTTAGAACAACCCCTTGAGAAGATGTTTTAACATTAGTCCAGACATCAATCTTGAACACATGGATTTCATTATTTACTATGGCTTTTGGAAATAACACCCATAGTAATTCAAGCACATCTCTTGAAGGGACCACAAGAGACTTATATATCATCAGCTGATCAACCTTCAAGGCTAAATCTTAACTACATGTAGTAGCATGCACACTCAAGAATCTTCTTCTCACGAGTGCAATGAAAAGAGTGACTGTGGGGATTTGAGGCCCTAGAATCTTCCTATGAATTTGAACCTGATTCATTCACTAAGATATTGTATGTCATATAGTCTAGAGATGTAGCCTGTGTTTTCCCAAAATGGATGCTTTAGGAGGAAGTTACAACCATGAAAAGTCACCTATTTGGTAAGAAACTTTTGTAACTTACAAAAATTTCAAAGTGATCAAAGTTAGGGTTTACGATTTTGAGTTTAAGGTATTGGTGTTAGACATTGGCGACTTATCTAGTAGGGGGTGAATAGATACCCAACTGAAATTTCTCATTTTATGGTACAGGGTTTAGGGTTCAAGGTTTAGGGTTCAGGGATAAAGTTTCAGGGGTCACGGTTCTGGGTTTAGGGTTCGGAGTTCAGGGTTCATGGTTCTGGGTTCAAGATTTAGGATTCTGGACTCATGATTCAGGGTTCAGGGATTAGGGTTCTAGGTTACGGGTTCAGGGTTCACGATTCAGGGATCGTGGTTCTAGGTTCAGAGTTCAGGGTTTAGGTTCAGGGTTAAGGGTTTAGGGTTCATGGTTCAGGGATTTTATGCGATGTTTTAGCTTCCAAAATACCAAAAACTCAAAGTATTAGAGGTTCGATTAGAAGATATTATGGATAATGAGGGAAATCCTTTGTTAGAGATGAAAAGTGATATACAATTTTTCTTACAAATCTGCTTTACCATGGCCACTTTGATCCACCTTAACTTCATGCTTATGCACCAAAAATTTTTGCACTTGGTATCAATGGAAAGATGTCATCATCCTTTACAACTCTGATGTTTGACACTTGAAGAGAATCATTTTGCATCATGGAGAAAACTGGCCAGGAAAATTGGATTTTTCATCTAAAAAATCTCAGAAAATTTCTAATTGTTTGGACAATTTCACAACTTAAAGGTACCTTTTTGTTATGATCTACAAATCCAATGTGTGATGAATTTGAAGCTGATTCTTTCACTAAGATGTTGTATGTCATATGGTCTTGAGGTGTAGCCCTTGTTTTCCCAAAAATGGATGCTTGAGGAGGAAGTTACAACCATGAAAAGTCACTTATTTGTTAAGAAAATTTTGTAACATCAAAAATTTTCAAATTGATCAAAGTTAGGGTTTAGGGTTTAGAGATAAGGTTTAGAGTTTATGTTCTTCGTGTTAGACGTTGGCGACGTATGTAGAAGAGGGTGAATAGATACCCAACTGAAATTCACTAGTTTACGGTACAAGGATCAGGATTCAGGGTTCAGGGTTCAAGGTTCAGGGATCATGGTTCCAGGTTCAGTGTTCAGGGTTCATGGTTAAGGGTTTAGGGTATATGGTTCAGGGTTCAAGGTTCAGGGTTTATGGTTATGGGCTTTTGGTTCAGAGTTTAGGGTTCATGGTTCAGGGTTACGGGTTCAAGATTTAGGGTTCAGGGATCATGGTTCTAGGTTCAAGGTTTAGGGTTCAGGTTTAGGGTTTAGGGTTTACAGGTCAGGATTCAGGGTTAAGGTTTTAGGGTTCAGTGTTAAAGGATTTTGCAATGTTTAAGCTTTCAAAATACCAATTTGTTATTTGTATTAGAGATTCAATTCGAAGGTTTTATCGATCATGAGGCCAATCCTTTGTTAGAGATGAAAAGTGATATACAATTTTACTTAAAAATATGCTTTACCTTACACATTTTGCTCCAGCTTAAATGTATTCTCAAGCGTTAAAATTTTTTGCACTTGGTATGAATGGAAAGATGGCATCATCCTTTATAGCTTTATTGTTTGATACTTGAAGAGAATCATTTTGCATGATGGAGAAAAATGGCGACGAAAATTGGATAATTCATAAAAAAAAACTCAGAAAACTCGTAATTGTTTGGACAACTTCACAACTTCAAGGTAACTAAAGTGTTCAAGAGGGTGAGTGGTGATTGCGGTTTTAGCCTTGAGTGTGCGAGTTGTAATCTGATCTAATGTTGGGTTAATATTAGAGTCAGAGTATTTTAATTGAGTTGTATTTTATTTATTCACAAACCTGTAGGTGTGTAATGGTGTTTAATCTCTGAAGCTGTTAAGCAAGGAGAGTGGTGTTAGTTCTCATAAGCTTTTAAGCTTTGAGAATTGTGTGTCTTGAAAGAGTGACTTTTACTTTTAATTATTTGTGGTGTTTGTCATGGGTTGTGACTGTGGGGATTTGAGGAGGGCCTCATACCTAGGTGAGTCTTAGGTAGAAGTCATAGGAAGGGTAGTGATTAAGTGAGAAGTTGTAAATGGGAGAGTTTAACTTTGAATTGATACTATTGTATATTAATTTCATCCCTGGTTTGGTAGCCCCTAGAGTAGGAAGGTTGTTCTGAACTCGGTAAACAATTCCTTGTGTTTGTTACCTTTCTGCACTACTTTTCGTTACTGTTGCCATCTTGTTCCATAAAATATATCAACAGATATTTGTGTCATGACATCTCATTCGACATCACATATCTGATACCAGAATTTCAATTAGTATTAGAGCAGGCATCCTGCTCTCCATCTGGGTGAGATATAGGGAAATTACTTTCTAGTATGATGGAAAAGGAAGGAGGATCCTTGAACAGACCACCTGTTCTAGATGGAAGCAATTATCACTACTGGAAACCTCGTATGGTGGCCTTCCTGAAATCCATAAACAGTAGGCTTTCTTGAAATCCACTACTAAGCTAAAGCATGAAGAAGACTGGGACAAAGAAGAGGATGAACTAGCTCTTGGAAATTCTAAAGCCCTGAATGTCATCTTCAATGAACTGGCCACAAGAATTGGATTTTTCTTTTAAAAATCACTCAGAAAATTCCTAACTGTTTAGACAACTTCACAACTTCAAGGTATCATTTTGTCATGATCTCCAATTCTAATGTATGATGAATTCCAATGTCATCATTTTGTCAAGACTTCCACTTCTTGTAACTTGAAATAGAAGAAACTTTTGAATAGCCCTGAACATGTCTTCAACAGATAGGTCTGAACCTGAACTTTACTGGTGTCTTCAAGTGATGTAACAAACAAAACATCACATACATCTTCTTCTTTAAATGATCACATAGTAGATGTTAATATCCAGCTCCCATCAAGATACTTCTCATCTCCCATATGTTAATTCTTCTTGAATCAACTCACTATCCAACCATTGCCCTTCTTAATGCTTAAGAGAAGATAACATAGAACTACAATTGATACATAGTTCAAACCAAACCATGGATACTTCATACATATACTTAGCTCCCGACAGAGTATATGAGTCTTGTATTCAGGCTATACATTCAATAAGTACTAAGTCTCCCGTCAAAGTGTAACACCCCTCTTTACCCCATAAATAATAAGCATATAATCAAAGAATAAGCATGCATATAATTAAAAAGGGCGTCACATCGATGTTTTCGAAAAACTAAAAGCTTTTAAAAACCGACAACATTTATCCACAAAATACAATACACCTGGTCATTTCAAATAACACCTGACATATAATCATAATTCATCCAGAATATGCATTAACAGCGGAAAGTAATACTCATGTGTTTCATATAGATGATACATGTCCCATACCATGATCATATCTCCATAAACAACTCATAAGATAACCATAATCATAATATTTGGCTTAAAGCCTCTCAACAACAAGTAACCAATTAAACAGGTTCACAAGTTATAACAAAATACATAAACAATTAGAACATGAGTTCAAAGTCTAAGCTACCCAGTGTTACATGAGCAGAGCATTGACTCGCTACTTAATTACCAAGCAACTCGGACGAAACTCCGACTAGATCACACGCCAGCTACTAATCATCAAACCTGCATGTCACCAAACGAGGGCAACATTAAAACAGAAGGGTGAGAATACAAACCATTATGAAGAAAGTATAATGAGATACATTGGTTAAATCAACAATTATAGGAATGCATTACACTTGCCTAATCATAAAATTAATGCTAATCATAATTCACATATATTAAGCATACACCAAGTATAAGAGTATAATATCTCAATACTATATTCTCAATTATACACATAGCCATAATTATCACATATTCCCGCATTTAACCAATTACGTATTCAAACATCACCCATTCTCAATTATCAACTAATACAAATATCGCTACAACACCAAGTGTACATAATCAATTACCAAACTCATACACATAGCATTACGACATCAATGCACATAATCAATTGTTCACTCGTACACTTATTACAACAACATAATGCACATAATCAATTATCACAATCATGCACATATCATGACAACATAATGCACATAGTCAACTATCACATAACTCTAATGTGACTCAATGGAACATGTGACACTATGCATGTGGTACCAATGTGAAATTCTAAGTTTCACCGGCCTCCGATTCATATCTCTGGAATCTAAGCCACACTTCCGATCCGGACAAGACCAAAGTCCACCAATTGTAAACATATAGTTTACGGCTTCCGATTCACTCTAGAATCCAAGCCCGCTTGTGTTTAAAAGCAAATCCACATGTGTTTCAAGGCACGCTATGATATGAATTTATGTACAATATCACAAATATATGCAATTAAGATTATCTCTACCATCTTAACTTTCCGCATATCACAATAATTCAACTCTATGAATTATCCACCAATTGTACACAACATTCACAACACACACACATCATTCACATATGAGAGGCCAATTAATCAATTACGATTCACACAATCCAATTAACACTAGTAACCATACTATCTCATGTTAATTCTCATTTTTGTCAATTATATATGAACACACACTTTCCACATCAAACAATTAATTATTAGAATTAATGCTATCCAACTACTCATAGAGAATCAATTTTAGCACAACATCATGGCATATACATATATTTATTCTCAACATAAACATATTCAAGCCAAAACACAATTACGGACAAATTCCCAAAATACCGTAATTTACCGATAACCGAATAATTTATCCAAGTCCAAGTATATTCCAAATAAATAGTCTTATTAAAATTAATTCAACTATTAATTTAATTAACCAATTAATAATCACACTATATTAGTTTAATTCACTTCTATTTCTACTTCATTTCAAATTTCTAGCATTCTATTGCTCAAGACCATTTTTTTATTGAAAAGAATATCGCGCTAGCTTTCTATCGCTTCGAACGGAGACTCAAACGGAGTTACGGTTCAAAATATATGAATTGTTAAAGTTTCAACAAAAAAAACAAACACCGACGTCATACACTAACAACTCTAAACATGTCAAAATTACGCAAAATAAATAAAAATATGACTCTTAATAACTCTAAACAACTCTGACAACTTATTGTCAACTCTAACAACTCTATTGACAACTCTAACAACTCTATTGACAATTATATTAAATTGTTAAAATTTATTTATAAAGAATATTTAAATAAAACACAATTAAAGAGTTTAGGGTCCATGGTTCTGGGTTCAGGATTTTGGGTTCAAGATTCAGGGTCTAGGGTTCTGGGGTCAGGGATTAGGGTTCCGAGTTACAGGTTGAAGTTTTAGGATTAAGAGTTCAGGGATCATTGTTCTAGGTTCAGAGTTTAGGGATCAGTTTCAGGGTTTAGGGTTTAGGGTTTAGGGTTCAGTTTCAGGGTTTAGGGTTCAGTTTCAGGGTTTAGGGTTTAGGGTTTAAGGTTCAGTTTCAGAGTTTAGGGTTCAGTTTCAGGGTTTAGGGTTTAGGGTTCAGTTTCAGAGTTTAGGGTTCAGTTTTAGGGTTTAGGGTTTAGGGTTCAGTTTCAGGGTTTAGGGTTTAGGGTTTAGGGTTTAGGGTTCAGTTTCAGGGTTTAGGGTTTAGGGTTTAGGGTTTAAGGTTTAGGGTTCAGTTTCAGGGTTTAGGGTTTAGGGTTTAGGGTTTAGGGTTCAGTTTCATGGTTTAGGGTTTAGGGTTCAATTTCAGGGTTTAGGGTTTAGGGTTCAGTTTAAGGGTTTAGGGTTTAGGGTTTAGGATTTAGGGTTTAAGGGTTTAGGGTTTAGGGTTTAGGGTTTTAGGGTTTAGGGTTTAGGGTTCAGTTTCAGGGTTTAGGGTTTAAGGGTTTAGTTTCGGGTTTAGGGTTTAGGGTTTTAGGGTTTAGGGTTCAGTTTCAGGTTTTAGGGTTTAGGGTTCAGTTTCAGGGTTTAGGGTTTAGGGTTCAGTTTCAGGTTTTAGGGTTTAGGGTTTAGGGTTCAGTTTCAGGGTTTAGGGTTTAGGGTTTTGGGTTTAGGGTTTAGGGTTTTAGGGTTTAGGGTTTTGGGTTCAGTTTCAGGGTTTAGGGTTTAGGGTTCAGTTTCAGGGTTTAGGGTTCAGTTTCAGGGTTTAGGGTTTTAGGGTTCAGGGTTTAGGGTTCAGTTTCAGGGTTTAGGGTTTAGGGTTCAGTTTCAGGGTTTAGGGTTTAGGGTTCAGTTTCAGGGTTTAGGGTTTAGGGTTTCAGGGTTTAGGGTTCAGTTTCAGGGTTTAGGGTTTAAGGTTCAGTTTCAGGGTTCAGTTTCAGGGTTCAGTTTCAGGGTTTAGGGTTCAGTTTCAGGGTTCAGTTTCAGGGTTCAGGGTTTAGGGTTTAGGGTTCAGTTTCAGGGTTCAGTTTCAGGGTTCAGTTTCAGGGTTTAGGGTTCAGTTTCAGGGTTCAGTTTCAGGGTTTACGGTTTAGGGTTTAGGGTTCAGTTTTAGGGTTCAGTTTCAGGGTTTAGGGTTCAGTTTCAGGGTTCAGTTTCGGGTTTAGGGTTCAGTTTCAGGGTTCAGTTTCAGTTTCAGGGTTTAGGGTTTAGGGTTTAGGGTTCAGTTTCAGGGTTCAGGGTTTAGGGTTTAGGGTTCAGTTTCAGGGTTCAGGGTTTGTCATACCCCAAATTTGTCCTACCCTTTCAATTTTATCTGGCTTAGGCTCATTAACATAATTCATGCATCCTTAACATCTAAAAAAACATGGAATCAAGGATCATGGACTGAATTGAGGTCTCACGTAGGTTTTGGCACAAGGTTATTCATCTCTTCAAAGAGGATATCTAGCACTCGACCAGAGGGATTTCTTGGCCTAGGGTTTATCTCCCTAAGCACTTGGTGACCTCTTGGATATCTGTGAATTTGGGTTTCCATGACTGCAATACTTGATTACCCAGTTGGTTGATGTACACAGTTGGTTGATGTACACTATATCAGACTAGGGTGAGACATCTATTCATCTAAGCAAGTTTCTTATATTACAAGCATCGAATTCGTGATTTGATTAACTTTTGAGGATTAAGTGTAAAAAGGAGAATATGAAAGTTTACATCTACATTTAAAAGAGAGAAACTTTGTGGGAACTTCAAGATTAATTTGAAAGAGAAGATTGCTTTAATCAGTTGGAAGCTTGTAAATTGACTTCACAAGATTACAAGGTGATCATGTACTACATCCATTACAACTTTAACCCAATTCACCACAGGATGTCCATATACAAAACCATCAGCCGTGTTTAGTTCAAAAAAACAAAAAAAACAACATAAACACAATACAAAAAGAAAAGAGCTTCACAAAAACTACTTTGATTTCCTAAGAAACTCCAAGAGGACGTTTTTTTCTTCATTTTAACATAAGAACTCGCTGCAAATAATCTAATCTACATCAGCTCCATATTCCAAGATTAAACATCATACAACACACAAAAATTCTCTTCGGTTCCACTCATAATCTTTTGTAATCAACATATATTCTGGGGGGTGTTGCTGCTTGTAGCGGGGAAAGTCTGATATCGAAGCCATGGGATTGACTCGAATCAATATTCCGTTTTGAAATCGCCACCGCGCTTTATTTTTTCAAAGGAAAAGGGAAAAGAACGAAAAACCCAAAGTTTTGTTTTTTTAAAACAAGAAAGAGAACTCAGGTTCGGGTGTTGATTATATGAGGGGAAGGTTTAAAGCACCCCTCATATCCGTGGTACTCCACAGGAACCTTTTTGAAAATCTGTGTTGTGTGTGTGCTAAAAACGGTTTGTTTTACTTTTAAAATAAGCTCGGCAAAGCGTTAAGCTTTGGGCCTACATACCTCCTCGGTGCAATGGAGAAGTCAGAGCTAATGTAGTTCCGCTTTTGGGAAAAAACGTTTTTAAAACGAATAAACACTTTGTTGTCGTTAGAGAGAAATACTCAGCCATTGATCTTGAGCATGAGAACAAACAAGTTCTTTGCATCGCAAATGAAAGAAGGGCTCCAACTCGGATAAAATCAACGAGTATGCCACTAGCTCTCTCACGCGGAAAAGATCTTGTTATTATCAATCAATTTCAAAATCGTGGGGGATAACCACTCGTTTCGACAATTAACGGTGTCTAAACTTTTGAAGAAAAGCCACTAAGGGCGAAAGATATTTTTAAGAAAAAGGTTTTGAAAAGATTGCAAACATAAGAATATTTTAGAAAAAGGGAGAAGATTTTGAAAATTTAAGAATGGGAGGAGATGAAGAGGCTAACCTAGTACATAAAATAAAAGCTAAGGAAAGAAACGGTCTAACCAAATAAGAAGCCAACACTCGACATTAAGAGCCAAGGTAGTTTTCCCATCCTTTGGATTTATCAATACCAACACATTAACACTTGGGGATCCAGATGAACTTATTATCTTAGCACCATTTTTCATTAAGAACATTAAGATTCCGACGAAAATCGGGCAGAGTAACGGCTGTTTTCGGGTAAAATCCTTATATCAATGCCTTGGAATTAACCATCAAGGGCTTTCAAGGAAATACCTGCACACATAAACATACAACAGAACAATGCCAGACAGACAGAACAATCACAGGATAGTAATAGAATGAGTCCAGAGGTACTAGGTCCATAAGTCCGAATCTCCAAAGTGCTAGGGATAGTAACCGATAGTCCAAAGAGAACCTTATGTATTTTTTAGATTTTTGATTGTTTATTAGTGTTTTAGCAAAAAAAGATAAAGTATGGTCCAAGTGGACAAAGAAAAATAACGGAAGCATAAACATATGTCCAAGTGGACAAAGGAAAAAAATGGCGGAAAGTAAATATGATGAAATGATAAAATAAAGCGATAAAGCGAGAAATATAAAGAGCGGTATAGTAAAGGTGCGGAAATTAAAGTTAGTTGTTAAATGTTAAAGATAACCATCTTGAAACTTGTCAAGTATGTTATCAAAGTTAGTAGGAAAATCTATGGTGAGTGAATGATGTACTCGGATTTAAATTCAATGGGGTTTATCAGAAGCTTGATAAAATCATAGCGACTACACGATAAAAACCTCCACAAGTCTTAAATCAACCGCATACAATTCTCTTCCATATTGGATCTTTTATTCGGGACACGAAATATTGCGCTATGTTAAGCAGATCGCCAAGTGATTTATGTAGAAATCACCCTACAACGAGGCCGGTCAAAACTTTATGTGCTAATGCATGCGAGAAGAACGATATGTAGATCGCCTTCCGAAAGCAATACCGCACGAAAAGAAAATAGGTAACGATCTAGTCTTTACTAAGAATCCATAAGAATTCTCAAAGTATTAAGACTTTCATCGATCAAAAGAAAAAAAGGAGAAGGAGAAGATAAAATGCATAAAGATAATCAACTCACACTATCATTAATATCATTCATCTAATATTATGGATTTGGTTCTTTCAAACCTATCAACATCCTAGATCCAATGATATTAATGAAATGGAGGAAGAAAAATAAAATTCACAAAAGATAATCAACTCACACTATCATTAATATCATTCATCTAATATTATGGATTAGGTCATTTCAAACCTATCAACATCCTAGATCCAATGATATTAATGAAGTGGAGGAAGTAGGAAGCCAAAACAAGCATAAAAAAGGCAAAAAAACACATTCTGCCAGCAGGAAATCGATTTACCTCTGTAGGAAATCGATTTCCTGAGTGCAGAGTTCAAATTTTGAAAAAAAATAAAGTGGAAATCGATTTCCTACAGAGGGAAATCGATTTCCTGCACGCAGCATTCAAAAAATCAGCATTAGGAGGCATAAAACTTGACTTAAGCAAACATACAAACACCTTATGATCACATATCCATTGGAGCACGAATTTTCCATCAAATCACCATCAAATAGCACCAATATAGCATCAAATATGCATTGAACACAAGCAACAAAGATCTACATCTTAGAATTGAGGAATTTACCAATTCTTGAATTAAAGTGTTGAAGTAGCTTCAAGAACAAGCACAAAGTGTAGATCCTTCAAGTATGGAGATGAACAATCAAAGAAAAGAGTGAAATGTAGGAGGCTTAGTTCAAAATTAGCAAGATTCAATGTGAACCTTACTAATCTTATGAAAATGAACTATGGGTGAGGGTTTTGGAAAGGGTGAGAAATGAATTTGCAAGCAATTTTTTGGCTCTCCAAGCTTGAGAAATGAATTTGCAAGAACTTTTTTGGCTATCCAAAGCTTGAGAAATGAGAGAGTAGAGGGCTCTATTTATAGAATTGGAGCAAGAGTAGTGGCAAATTGGTCTTTTTGTGTTTGGTGATTAACTTGTGTTTAATTGGTGATTAAAGTGGCAATTAAATGGTAAAAATGGTAAAATGAGGTTAAAGTGGGTTTAATGAAGGGGTTAATTTTGATGAGGTGGAAAATTGATAAAATGATCAAATAAAAAGGTGCCAAAATGATGTCAAGCTTCCCTCCTTATATTTATTTGAATTTTGCGCACAGGAAATCGATTTCCCACAGGGGTAAATCGATTTCCATATTGAAAATTTCAAAAATTCCCTTTCTTGCACTTTTTGATTTTTGCTCGATCTTTTTCCTACAAAACACAAACAAGGGAAACAAAATGCATATTTTTGTATTTTGGTTAGTATAAAACAAATTAAAGAAAATTAGGTGCTTGATAGTTCCCCTCAAAGACGAAGCGAACATAACACCGAAAAATGAAATCTCAAGATTGTGATCTTGATTAATGATTGAGATGCAAATGATGTATGATCTTAGGGTCAAAAATTGGGGTATGACAGATGCCCCTATTTAAGTTTCTTCTATCCGGAGATGTGAGGGTTAAAATCCTCAGCTCGACGTAATTGAAGAGACTTAAATATAAAACACACAATTTTTGAACCTAAGGTATAATGCGATGCTAATGGATGCATCAAGTATGATTATGGAATTGAGAGAAGTATAACACAATTGGGGAGAAAGGATTCCACTGGGGGAAAAGGTATATGTCATCTAGGAATAAAACTTGGATTCCACAGGAGAAAGAGACAGTCAACAGAAGCTTTCAAGATAAAACATGATTGCACTTCGAGAAGAGAATATCTGAGGCCTACATGAATGTGGCTACATCAAATGAATATTAAGGTAAAACATGATTGGAAAACATCAAATGACAACCAAGGTAAAACGTGATTGGGCAACATCGAATGACAATCAAGGTAAAACATGATTGAAAAATACCAAATGACAATCAAGGTAAAACATGATTGGATAACATCAAATGACAATCAAGGTAAAACATGATTGAAAAATACCAATGACAATCAAGGTAAAACATGATTAGGTAACACCAAGGTCAATCAAGGTAAAGCATGATTTGAACTTTGGGAAGAATGTATCAGAGACGTTCAAGATAAAGCATGGACGAAGCAACATCAAATGACAATCAAGATAAAACATGATTGAAGGTAACCAAGATAAAACATGGTCGAAAGTGATCAGGATAAAGCATGATTAGAGACAATCAAGATAAAACATGATTGAAGGGAAACAAGATAAAACATGGTGTAAATCTTTCAGGAATGACACTAAAAGAAGAAAAGCCACATCTAGGAATAACACTAGACGGACAAGACAAACAAGCATCTGCTCTGGATAGGTGCCAAGTAAGTTGGACTTTGATCTCAAGGTGAAGATGTTGATAGCAACAAAACTTCGAAAAATGCAAATGAGTATGAAATTTGTTTCAATGCATGGTGTTTAATTTTTCTATGCATGATATATGATCAATGCAATGCAATTGTTTGTTACAACTGAGGTAGACTCTTTTGTGAGGCACGATAGGAACTCGATTCCTCAACACAGGAACTCTGCCAATTCTGCTTACGAAGAAGATGCTTGGACATACTTCTATTACACTGGTAACTGTATCAAAACGATGATCCTTTGATAAGGGCTGATAAAACTGCTTGGGGATTGCTGAAGAAGATTGCCCCTGATTCACTAATTGTTGCAAGTTAACTGATCATGGCTTCAGCTGGAATGTATTGGGGATGGCTTGCCCCAGTACAAGTATTGGAATGATATTCTGATCAACAAATCTTGAATGAACATCTGAACAACAGGATCTTGAAATAACGTGCCCCTGATAGGATCACTGATCAATTTTCTCGACTGTTTGAACTTCCTGAAAGGTGAGTGCTTACTTGCAGATAAAATGTTCATTCAAGAATGGTAATTTTAATGCAATGCTCAAAGAATATTTTTGAAATCAAAATCATTTTTGGAAAGATGTTATTGATGTAAAGCAAATAGAATCACTGGTCAAAACATAAAGGTTAAGACATTCAAAGTGAAAGATAAAGCAATGGCATGATATCAAACAAATGATTGGAAAATCTCATGGGAGTCAGCTTACGCAACCTTGTTGTAGTATGCTTTCAAACAAACCTTGCCTCAATTAGGTCTTTTAAAGGTTGTAACGTGGCCAGGTTCACGGTTTTAGAAACAAAGGATATAAGGCTCAAAATTTGATTGTACCCACCCCCTTCGTGATGATCTTCAGTCCTAAGCTCAGTTAATTCAACTTATGCATTCAGGTTCCAAGAGGCTTCTGGAATTGCAACTTTGTAATGATGATAGCTCATAAGCAAAGAGAACTTTTGAGATGGAAGTCACTTCTTCCTTTTTGTTGTCACAACATTTTGTTTCTTGAGGAATTTATTGACTTCTCTTTTTTTCATCTTTTTCTTTTGATATCCCTAACTTTTGCCTGAACTGTTTATTTTTGAACTTACAGTCAGCGGGATGCCTTTATTTTTGCCTAAGTCGTTTTTGGTTTTGACTTAGCAGGCTTTTCTTTGTATACATTTTTTGATACATTTTTTTTGAAAGATAGTGACTGCCTTGCTTAATGATTGATGAACCATCATTGGCTTTTGATTGACATCTCCAACACTTCGTTGATGTATGCGGAGGAAAGCTTGCGATTGAAGCACTTGTTGAAAGGTGTACTGAATGATTCTCTTAAAATAGAATGCACAGCCAAATTAACTGAGAACTACCCTGCCCCAGGTTAAAAATGCGGGTTTTTTCATACAGAAAGAAACTCCAACTTCGAAGGCTCAGAGGGGTTGACAAGGGATTAACTTCCTTATTTCTCCAGTGTTTGGGAATTGAAACAATGCCTGTACATCATCAGCAAAGTTTTATTCGAAAGCATACAGTTCAACAACTTGGGTATTTTGTTGTCATCATCCTCCCTCCAATCTTTGCATAAAACACAAGTTTGATAGAGAATAGCAGATGGAAGAAAAAGTTTTGTAAAAGAAAGCATAGACATAGTGTATGTGAATGAATTCAAAATATGCAATGCTTACTTCATTAAAATCACCATTCAGAAACAAACAAGATCTAAAAGTAAACAGCACAATAAAGGAAATACAAACAGCACAAAATCAAGGCCTAGTGACTAATCAGCAACAAAGATGAGCTATCTTGTCTGAAACACTTGGCTTTAGGAAAATTGGGCTTTGACTTATCTTCAGCCACTTTGATCTGGCAAAGGATTAGTGACGACATTAGGACCCATATCTTTGAAAGAAAGCATCTTTGATCTTACCAACTCTTGGTCTTGTTGAAGTTCTTCCATACTCTTCAGATACATGCTTCTAGTTCAATGTGTCGAGGAATCAGCTTGACAGATAAGCAAACCACTCTGAAGATGGAGACAGACAAGGATAAGTTTTCTGGACAACCTGGATGTATGTATGCAAATGATGCAATGGCTGTTTTTTTTTTGTTTTATTTGATTTTCAAAGAATTCAAGTTATTACTTTGTAAACATCAAAACATGAAGGAGGTAAATCCTATATTGGATCAAAACTTTGATCAAGTTATCATCAAGATCAATCATCCATTTTGGTGGATTAAGGTTTTTACCTCATCGACACCCAAGATCCATTGAGTTTGATGAAACTTATGATGTTTACAAATAAAGACCTATGAGTTCCTTGGAAATCAAATGAATGCATGGATGCATGATTTATGCATCAATCACAATCAAGATCACACATGGTCGCACAAACAGGGTTCAAAGGTTCGACGTCACGAGCATGGAGTCAAGGTTAAGAACCACCCACAAAGGTATGTACTAGGGAATTTTGTACCTGCCGAACGGGTTCTATAAAGGTTCCCAGAGTTTTCAATCTTCTATCGGATACTACCGGCACGCACAATTGCTCATGGGCGCCAATAATATGCCTAAAAAGACCTCGTCTGAGCGTAGCATCGCATGACAACAAGCTCAAATTGGTACTTGATCTTGTTTATGCACTACATCCTAAAAAGGCTTAGATTGGTTAAAAAGGTTCTAGGCCATTCAGCTTCTACGGACACTCACTATTGAAAGTAATAGCGTTATCACGATGATTCGTAACAACCTCTACTACCTTCCATGAGGCCTCCACTGATTGGGGTTCCACCATATGATGCTCATGTTAAGGATTGCTCCTGACATGCAACTATTGGTCTTACCACCTCCTATCTCAAGTTACTCACCAAAGTTCGGGTTAGAACTTTATCTCATCACAGAGGAACCATCGAGCACCAAAAAGAAAAAGAAAATAAACAAACAAAGCACATAATAATATATACAAACACACAGATAAACAAAAATAGGCTTAACACACTTAAAACTGGATCCCCAGTGAAGTCGCCATTTTTCTGTAGCGGGGAAAGTCTGATATCGAAGCCATGGGATTGACTCGAATCAATATTCCGTTTTGATATCGCCACCGCGCTTTATTTTTTCAAAGGAAAAGGGAAAAGAACGAAAAACCCAAAGTTTTGTTTTTTTAAAACAAGAAAGAGAACTCAGGTTCGGGTGTTGATTATATGAGGGGAAGGTTTAAAGCACCCCTCATATCCGTGGTACTCCACAGGAACCTTTTTGAAAATCTGTGTTGTGTGTGTGCTAAAAACGGTTTGTTTTATTTTTAAAATAAGCTCGGCAAAGCGTTAAGCTTTGGGCCTAGATACCTCCTCGGTGCAATGGAGAAGTCAGAGCTAATGTAGTTCCGCTTTTGGGAAAAAACGTTTTTAAAACGAATAAACACTTTGTTGTCGTTAGAGAGAAATACTCAGCCATTGATCTTGAGCATGAGAACAAACAAGTTCTTTGCATCGCAAATGAAAGAAGGGCTCCAACTCGGATAAAATCAACGAGTATGCCACTAGCTCTCTCACGCGGAAAAGATCTTGTTATTATCAATCAATTTCAAAATTGTGGGGGATAACCACTCGTTTCGACAATTAACGGTGTCTAAACTTTTGAAGAAAAGCCACTAAGGGCGAAAGATATTTTTAAGAAAAAGGTTTTGAAAAGATTGCAAACATAAGAATATTTTGGAAAAAGGGAGAAGATTTTGAAAATTTAAGAATGGGAGGAGATGAAGAGGCTAACCTAGTACATAAAATAAAAGCTAAGGAAAGAAACGGTCTAACCAAATAAGAAGCCAACACTCGACATTAAGAGCCAAGGTAGTTTTCCCATCCTTTGGATTTATCAATACCAACACATTAACACTTGGGGATCCAGATGAACTTATTATCTTAGCACCATTTTTCATTAAGAACATTAAGATTCCGACGAAAATCGGGCAGAGTAACGGCTGTTTTCGGGTAAAATCCTTATATCAATGCCTTGGAATTAACCATCAAGGGCTTTCAAGGAAATACCTGCACACATAAACATACAACAGAACAATGCCAGACAGACAGAACAATCACAGGATAGTAATAGAATGAGTCCAGAGGTACTAGGTCCATAAGTCCGAATCTCCAAAGTGCTAGGGATAGTAACCGATAGTCCAAAGAGAACCTTATGTATTTTTTAGATTTTTGATTGTTTATTAGTGTTTTAGCAAAAAAGATAAAGTATGGTCCAAGTGGACAAAGAAAAATAACGGAAGCATAAACATATGTCCAAGTGGACAAAGGAAAAAAATGGCGGAAAGTAAATATGATGAAATGATAAAATAAAGCGATAAAGCGAGAAATATAAAGAGCGGTATAGTAAAGGTGCGGAAATTAAAGTTAGTTGTTAAATGTTAAAGATAACCATCTTGAAACTTGTCAAGTATGTTATCAAAGTTAGTAGGAAAATCTATGGTGAGTGAATGATGTACTCGGATTTAAATTCAATGGGGTTTATCAGAAGCTTGATAAAATCATAGCGACTACACGATAAAAACCTCCACAAGTCTTAAATCAACCGCATACAATTCTCTTCCATATTGGATCTTTTATTCGGGACACGAAATATTGCGCTATGTTAAGCAGATCGCCAAGTGATTTATGTAGAAATCACCCTACAACGAGGCCGGTCAAAACTTTATGTGCTAATGCATGCGAGAAGAACGATATGTAGATCGCCTTCCGAAAGCAATACCGCACGAAAAGAAAATAGGTAACGATCTAGTCTTTACTAAGAATCCATAAGAATTCTCAAAGTATTAAGACTTTCATCGATCAAAAGAAAAAAAGGAGAAGGAGAAGATAAAATGCATAAAGATAATCAACTCACACTATCATTAATATCATTCATCTAATATTATGGATTTGGTTCTTTCAAACCTATCAACATCCTAGATCCAATGATATTAGTGAAATGGAGGAAGAAAAATAAAATTCACAAAAGATAATCAACTCACACTATCATTAATATCATTCATCTAATATTATGGATTAGGTCATTTCAAACCTATCAACATCCTAGATCCAATGATATTAATGAAGTGGAGGAAGTAGGAAGCCAAAACAAGCATAAAAAAGGCAAAAAAACACATTCTGCCAGCAGGAAATCGATTTACCTCTGTAGGAAATCGATTTCCTGAGTGCAGAGTTCAAATTTTGAAAAAAAATAAAGTGGAAATCGATTTCCTACAGAGGGAAATCGATTTCCTGCACGCAGCATTCAAAAAATCAGCATTAGGAGGCATAAAACTTGACTTAAGCAAACATACAAACACCTTATGATCACATATCCATTGGAGCACGAATTTTCCATCAAATCACCATCAAATAGCACCAATATAGCATCAAATATGCATTGAACACAAGCAACAAAGATCTACATCTTAGAATTGAGGAATTTACCAATTCTTGAATTAAAGTGTTGAAGTAGCTTCAAGAACAAGCACAAAGTGTAGATCCTTCAAGTATGGAGATGAACAATCAAAGAAAAGAGTGAAATGTAGGAGGCTTAGTTCAAAATTAGCAAGATTCAATGTGAACCTTACTAATCTTATGAAAATGAACTTTGGGTGAGGGTTTTGGAAAGGGTGAGAAATGAATTTGCAAGCAATTTTTTGGCTCTCCAAGCTTGAGAAATGAATTTGCAAGAACTTTTTTGGCTATCCAAAGCTTGAGAAATGAGAGAGTAGAGGGCTCTATTTATAGAATTGGAGCAAGAGTAGTGGCAAATTGGTCTTTTTGTGTTTGGTGATTAACTTGTGTTTAATTGGTGATTAAAGTGGCAATTAAATGGTAAAAATGGTAAAATGAGGTTAAAGTGGGTTTAATGAAGGGGTTAATTTTGATGAGGTGGAAAATTGATAAAATGATCAAATAAAAAGGTGCCAAAATGATGTCAAGCTTCCCTCCTTATATTTATTTGAATTTTGCGCACAGGAAATCGATTTCCCACAGGGGTAAATCGATTTCCATATTGAAAATTTCAAAAATTCCCTTTCTTGCACTTTTTGGTTTTTGCTCGATCTTTTTCCTACAAAACACAAACAAGGGAAACAAAATGCATATTTTTGTATTTTGGTTAGTATAAAACAAATTAAAGAAAATTAGGTGCTTGATAGTTCCCCTCAAAGACGAAGCGAACATAACACCGAAAAATGAAATCTCAAGATTGTGATCTTGATTAATGATTGAGATGCAAATGATGTATGATCTTAGGGTCAAAAATTGGGGTATGACACTGCTACTGTTTCATCTTCAAACTGAAGCCTTTGTGGTAGTTCTCTACATTCATCAAAGTCCTGCAAAAGAAAAAGAAAATCAATTTCAGTTCACAATCAACCAATCCTGCATCAATACACATACAGTTTTGCATCATCCTATTCAACTCAAGCTTGAACACCAAGACCTCTACCTAACAGTCACATAACATGTTACAAACCGGCCCCTGCAACGTTTCAATACCAAACCTACATTCACAATACCAAACACAGATACATACCATATAATAAATACTCAAACTTGCAGCAGCCAACAATTCTCCTAATTATTAACAAGGTGCAGCTGACCATAGTGATAGCAAAACCAAAACAGCCACATCCACATCCTTTAATCCCCGACTGTTTCTAACCCAATTACCCAACTTACTGCACATAACCTATCATTATACCTAGATACCCACATAACAGATTTTCCAACCATAACAGAATTTTCACCTCACCTATAACTAACTTGAACCACCTTCTAACTACCTGAAATAGTTACAAACACATAGCTATAACAGAGTTAACAGTTACAAACTAATCCCTTTAACCCAAAGCAACTAACTCCTAACTTCCCAAACTAATTCAGTTTTCATTCCTAACCGAATCTAACAGCATCCAACCAAACTCTAACCGACTGCCAGCTCATAACTACCCTATAACTGTCACATAACCGAATTCCAACTGATCACAACTAACTTGCCAGCTCAGAATCAATCCGCACCCTCCAAATCCCTAACTGAAATTCAAAATCCTAAGGCTCTAATTGATTCTCCCTCTAACTGATTTCACAACTCTGCAGCCTATATAACTACCCTTCCCTCCATAATTCAAATCACACGCCATTCTTCTTCATACCTCATTCTGCATCATCTTCCTCCCCACCACGACTCCACCATTTTTCACCATCTTCACATCATCTTCAATACTCTCCCCATCTTCATCACTCCACTTCCATCTTCAATCTTCACACTCTCTCACAATCCATAATCTGCATCTTCAACCTACAACCGAAACTGTAACAAACTTCTTCAAAACTTCCCCTGAACCTTTCTTCACCATCCCTCACTCTCTTCATCTTCTCCATAATCTTCACCATCATCACCATTCTTCAATCTTCACTTCACCACCACCACAACCACCTCCTTCATCCTTCTCTCTCTCTGCTTCTCTCCCAAAAATCTCTCGGTGACTCATTCATTCGCCCTCACCCTCACCATGCGCTCTCACCATGGTTGTTAGAGTTTCAACCTTTGAGACTCTAACAACCGAGCTAGACCTCCTTCATAATCACTCTCAACTCTTACCAAACTTCACGCGACAACAATAACCCCACACACTCATTCTCCGCAAACTCTCAAGCCCTCTATCTCGCGAAGACGGTAACTCACAGAGCTCATACAGAAAAATCACAGAAAGAAGAAGAAGAAGAAGTATCGAATCCAAAAAAATTAATAGGGGAATCAAAAAACTCACCGGAAGACCATCATCGTCGCGTTTATTTCGCACGATTCAAGTGTGCGCAGGGAGCAAAGATTCTCCTCTCTGGTCTTCTCATAGCTTGGTGCGCATACTTCAAACAAGGAAATCGAGACGAGAGAACGTCGAAGCAGAGAAACGAGAGAATATCGGTCTCCACGGTGGCCGGTGATTTGATCGGAGAGAAAGAGCCATCGCCGCCGCCGAGTTCATGGGAGAGAGGAAGACGAGTTGAGAAAAGCTCAAATGCCACGGAACACGTAACCCTAATTCTTCCCCTTTCTAATATCTTTTCTATAGTTAATTGATTCTTTTTTAGTCTATAGTTTTAATTGAATAAAGATGAATTAAACTTGGTTAATTAACATAGGATCTAGATTAATTGTTGTTAATGAAGGTTTAATTAGGTTTCAATGTGAATAAGTCCGATACTTAGGATTAATCAGAATGTAAAAATCTGATGAGGAAAAACAATCTGAACCAAAAATAATTCCCAGGGCCACACAAGTCATGTTCCTCGGCCCGTATAGCTTTTTATTGATGACAATAACAAAAACAATCCTAATTTGGGCCATACGAATCACAATTCGCACCCCCTGTAGGCCCATAGCTTTCTTTGTGGCAATAATTGAAACTGAACAAAAACAACTTCTGGGCCAGCCTTTGTAGGGCCCTGCGCCCTGCTATACATCACCACTAAACTCAATTAGCACCCCCCTGTTTCTATTTCTTTTGATTACTAGAACTTAGGTTTGATTAGATTTTTCCTTTTTTTAGGTGATCAAAAAACTAATTTTTCCACTATCATTTTTTAGACTTTAATACTAATTTTGACATAAAAAATGTTCATAAAAATATTAGTTTTAGGCTTATGGTTTTAGTCTCTTTTTGCTTGATTTAGAAGTTCATTTCTCCTTCATAAAAACTCATAAAAATAGTAGTTTTTTTTAGTTTAATTTTGTACTAATGCTTGAATTGATTTTGTATCATTCACATGTTAATTTTTGTATGCTATTTTTCGTATAATTGGTGTGTGATTTTGTTACTTGTTTTGGCCATATTTTAGGCCTATCTTGTTAATACCATTTTAATGTTCCTTTTAGAATTTAGTCACCATGTTAACATTAGGATTTAGACTTGTACATGACAATAACTCTAGGCTTAGAAATTAGGCTAGTCCCCCTTTTCATTCTTTTTTCTTTTCAACATAAAACATCTAAAAATATTCAAAATAAACTCCCATTAAAAAATACAAAGAAAACACTTAAAACATTAATAATCAAAGTGAAAATCTTAAAAAGGGAATGGAACCTTGAAACATCCCTTGCTTAAGGGAATGTTCGAGTGCTTGGATCTCCCTTGCTTAAGGGTCCCATTCAGGCGTAAGTTCCCAACTTCTAAAAAACACAAACCAAAGAGTAACTCGAGTTTCCCTTGCTTAAGGGATTTCCTCGAAACGCTCAAACTCTCTCTCTCTTTCTCTCCTTTCTTAAGGGCACCGTTATTTCCGCTCCATTGCATCCTAGGTCGATCCCTTATGCAAGAGCGCAAACGTTAACGCCGCCCAACTAAAAAACACAAAAACAAACAGAAACTATGGAGCCGAACTACGGCGCTCTGATTCCTGAAAAGGATACGTAGGCATCAAGTCGCGGGGCTTGAACGAGCACACTTGTAAATATTTCCTTCTTTTCCCCGTATTTCCTTTTGCATTCATTCGCACATAGACATAGACATAGATACACCCTTTAGATATAAACAAACATAGGTGGATACCATCGAGTACGATGGGCGCGAGGGGTGCTAGTACCTTCCCCTTGCGTAACCGATTCCCGTACCTTGATTCTCTGGTCGCAAGACCCTGTTCCTTCCTTTGTTAGGTTTCCTGGTATTCCTTTCCCTTATGGGATAAATATATTGGTGGCGACTCTGTTCATTTTTCGCGAGCGTGCGACAGGGTTTAGGGTTTAGGTTTTAAGGGTTTAGGGTTCAGTTTCAGGGTTTAGGGTTTAGGGTTTAAGGGTTTAGGGTTTAGGGTTTAGGGTTTAAGGGTTTAGGGTTCAGTTTCAGGGTTTAGGGTTTAGGGTTTAAGGGTTTAGGGTTCAGTTTCAGGGTTTAGGGTTTAGGGTTTAAGGGTTTAGGGTTCAGTTTCAGGGTTTAGGGTTTAGGGTTTAAGGGTTTAGGGTTTAAGGGTTTAGGGTTCAGTTTCAGGGTTTAGGGTTTAGGGTTTAGGGTTTAGGGTTTAGGGTTTAAGGGTTTAAGGGTTTAGGGTTCAGTTTCTGGGTTTAGGGTTTAGGGTTTAAGGGTTTAGGGTTCAGTTTCAGGGCTTAGGGTTTAGGGTTTAGGGTTTAAGGGTTTAGGGTTCAGTTTCAGGGCTTAGGGTTTAGGGTTTAGGGTTTAAGGGTTTAGGGTTCAGTTTCAGGGTTTAGGGTTCAGTTTCAGGGCTTAGGGTTTAGGGTTTAGTTTCAGGGTTTAAGGGTTCAGTTTCAGGGTTTAGGGTTTAGGGTTTAGGGTTTAGGGTTTAGGGTTTAGGGTTTAGGGTTTAAGGGTTCAGTTTCAGGGTTTAGGGTTTAGTTTCAGGGTTTAAGGGTTCAGTTTCAGGGTTTAGGGTTTAGGGTTTAGGGTTTAGTTTCAGGGTTTAAGGGTTCAGTTTCAGGGTTTAGGGTTTAGGGTTTAGGGTTTCAGGGTTTAAGGGTTCAGTTTCAGGGTTTAGGGTTTAGGGTTTAGGGTTTAAGGGTTTAGGGTTTAGGGTTTAGGGTTTAGTTTCAGGGTTTAAGGGTTCAGTTTCAGGGTTTAGTTTCAGGGTTTAGGGTTTAGGGTTTAAGGGTTTAGGGTTTAGGGTTTAGGGTTTAGTTTCAGGGTTTAAGGGTTTAGTTTCAGGGTTTAGTTTCAGGGTTTAGGGTTTAGGGTTTAGGGTTTAGGGTTTAAGGGTTCAGTTTCAGGGTTTAGGGTATAGGGTTTAGGGTTTAGGGTTTTAGGGTTATAGGTTTAGGGTTTAAGGGTTCAGTTTCAGGGTTTAGGGTATAGGGTTTAGGGTTTAGGGTTTTAGGGTTATAGGTTTAGGTTTTAGGGTTATAGGTTTAGGGTTTAAGGGTTCAGTTTCAGGGTTTAGGGTATAGGTTTTAGGGTTATAGGTTTAGGGTTTAAGGGTTCAGTTTCAGGGTTTAGGGTATAGGGTTTAGGGTTTAGGGTTTAGGGTTATAGGTTTAGGGTTTAGGGCATAGGGTTTAGGGTTTAGGGCATAGGGTTTAGGGTTTAGGGTATAGGGTTTAGGGTTTAGGGTATAGGGTTTTAGGGTTATAGGTTTAGGGTTTAGGGCATAGGGTTTAGGGTTTAGGGCATAGGGTTTAGGGCATAGGGTTTAGGGTATAGGGTTTAGGGTTTAGGGTTTAGGGTTTAGGGTTTAGGGTTTAGGGTTTAGGGTTTAGGGTTTAGGGTTTAGGGTATAGGGTTTAGGGTTTAGGGTTTAGGGCATAGGGTTTAGGGTTTAGGGTTTAGGGTTTAGGGTTTAGGGTTTAGGGTTTAGGGTTTAGGGTTTAGGGTTTAGGGTTTAGGGTTTAGGGTTTAGGGTTTAGGGTTTAGGGTTTAGGGTTTAGGGTTTAGGGTTTAGGGTTTAGGGTTTAGGGTTTAGGGTTTAGGGTTTAGGGTTTAGGGTTTAGGGTTTAGGGTTTAGGGTTTAGGGTTTAGGGTTTAGGGTTTAGGGTTTAGGGTTTAGGGTTTAGGGTTTAGGGTTTAGGGTTTAGGGTTTAGGGTTTAGGGTTTAGGGTTTAGGGTTTAGGGTTTAGGGTTTAGGGTTTAGGGTTTAGGGTTTAGGGTTTAGGGTTTAGGGTTTAGGGTTTAGGGTTTAGGGTTTAGGGTTTAGGGTTTAGGGTTTAGGGTTTAGGGTTTAGGGTTTAGGGTTTAGGGTTTAGGGTTTAGGGTTTAGGGTTTAGGGTTTAGGGTTTAGGGTTTAGGGTTTAGGGTTTAGGGTTTAGGGTTTAGGGTTTAGGGTTTAGGGTTTAGGGTTTAGGGTTTAGGGTTTAGGGTTTAGGGTTTAGGGTTTAGGGTTTAGGGTTTAGGGTTTAGGGTTTAGGGTTTAGGGTTTAGGGTTTAGGGTTTAGGGTTTAGGGTTTAGGGTTTAGGGTTTAGGGTTTAGGGTTTAGGGTTTAGGGTTTAGGGTTTAGGGTTTAGGGTTTAGGGTTTAGGGTTTAGGGTTTAGGGTTTAGGGTTTAGGGTTTAGGGTTTAGGGTTTAGGGTTTAGGGTTTAGGGTTTAGGGTTTAGGGTTTAGGGTTTAGGGTTTAGGGTTTAGGGTTTAGGGTTTAGGGTTTAGGGTTTAGGGTTTAGGGTTTAGGGTTTAGGGTTTAGGGTTTAGGGTTTAGGGTTTAGGGTTTAGGGTTTAGGGTTTAGGGTTTAGGGTTTAGGGTTTAGGGTTTAGGGTTTAGGGTTTAGGGTTTAGGGTTTAGGGTTTAGGGTTTAGGGTTTAGGGTTTAGGGTTTAGGGTTTAGGGTTTAGGGTTTAGGGTTTAGGGTTTAGGGTTTAGGGTTTAGGGTTTAGGGTTTAGGGTTTAGGGTTTAGGGTTTAGGGTTTAGGGTTTAGGGTTTAGGGTTTAGGGTTTAGGGTTTAGGGTTTAGGGTTTAGGGTTTAGGGTTTAGGGTTTAGGGTTTAGGGTTTAGGGTTTAGGGTTTAGGGTTTAGGGTTTAGGGGGTTTAGGGTTTAGGGTTTAGGGTTTAGGGTTTAGGGTTTAGGGTTTAGGGTTTAGGGTTTAGGGTTTAGGGTTTAGGGTTTAGGGTTTAGGGTTTAGGGTTTAGGGTTTAGGGTTTAGGGTTTAGGGTTTAGGGTTTAGGGTTTAGGGTTTAGGGTTTAGGGTTTAGGGTTTAGGGTTTAGGGTTTAGGGTTTAGGGTTTAGGGTTTAGGGTTTAGGGTTTAGGGTTTAGGGTTTAGGGTTTAGGGTTTAGGGTTTAGGGTTTAGGGTTTAGGGTTTAGGGTTTAGGGTTTAGGGTTTAGGGTTTAGGGTTTAGGGTTTAGGGTTTAGGGTTTAGGGTTTAGGGTTTAGGGTTTAGGGTTTAGGGTTTAGGGTTTAGGGTTTAGGGTTTAGGGTTTAGGGTTTAGGGTTTAGGGTTTAGGGTTTAGGGTTTAGGGTTTAGGGTTTAGGGTTTAGGGTTTAGGGTTTAGGGTTTAGGGTTTAGGGTTTAGGGTTTAGGGTTTAGGGTTTAGGGTTTAGGGTTTAGGGTTTAGGGTTTAGGGTTTAGGGTTTAGGGTTTAGGGTTTAGGGTTTAGGGTTTAGGGTTTAGGGTTTAGGGTTTAGGGTTTAGGGTTTAGGGTTTAGGGTTTAGGGTTTAGGGTTTAGGGTTTAGGGTTTAGGGTTTAGGGTTTAGGGTTTAGGGTTTAGGGTTTAGGGTTTAGGGTTTAGGGTTTAGGGTTTAGGGTTTAGGGTTTAGGGTTTAGGGTTTAGGGTTTAGGGTTTAGGGTTTAGGGTTTAGGGTTTAGGGTTTAGGGTTTAGGGTTTAGGGTTTAGGGTTTAGGGTTTAGGGTTTAGGGTTTAGGGTTTAGGGTTTAGGGTTTAGGGTTTAGGGTTTAGGGTTTAGGGTTTAGGGTTTAGGGTTTAGGGTTTAGGGTTTAGGGTTTAGGGTTTAGGGTTTAGGGTTTAGGGTTTAGGGTTTAGGGTTTAGGGTTTAGGGTTTAGGGTTTAGGGTTTAGGGTTTAGGGTTTAGGGTTTAGGGTTTAGGGTTTAGGGTTTAGGGTTTAGGGTTTAGGGTTTAGGGTTTAGGGTTTAGGGTTTAGGGTTTAGGGTTTAGGGTTTAGGGTTTAGGGTTTAGGGTTTAGGGTTTAGGGTTTAGGGTTTAGGGTTTAGGGTTTAGGGTTTAGGGTTTAGGGTTTAGGGTTTAGGGTTTAGGGTTTAGGGTTTAGGGTTTAGGGTTTAGGGTTTAGGGTTTAGGGTTTAGGGTTTAGGGTTTAGGGTTTAGGGTTTAGGGTTTAGGGTTTAGGGTTTAGGGTTTAGGGTTTAGGGTTTAGGGTTTAGGGTTTAGGGTTTAGGGTTTAGGGTTTAGGGTTTAGGGTTTAGGGTTTAGGGTTTAGGGTTTAGGGTTTAGGGTTTAGGGTTTAGGGTTTAGGGTTTAGGGTTTAGGGTTTAGGGTTTAGGGTTTAGGGTTTAGGGTTTAGGGTTTAGGGTTTAGGGTTTAGGGTTTAGGGTTTAGGGTTTAGGGTTTAGGGTTTAGGGTTTAGGGTTTAGGGTTTAGGGTTTAGGGTTTAGGGTTTAGGGTTTAGGGTTTAGGGTTTAGGGTTTAGGGTTTAGGGTTTAGGGTTTAGGGTTTAGGGTTTAGGGTTTAGGGTTTAGGGTTTAGGGTTTAGGGTTTAGGGTTTAGGGTTTAGGGTTTAGGGTTTAGGGTTTAGGGTTTAGGGTTTAGGGTTTAGGGTTTAGGGTTTAGGGTTTAGGGTTTAGGGTTTAGGGTTTAGGGTTTAGGGTTTAGGGTTTAGGGTTTAGGGTTTAGGGTTTAGGGTTTAGGGGGTTTAGGGTTTAGGGTTTAGGGTTTAGGGTTTAGGGTTTAGGGTTTAGGGTTTAGGGTTTAGGGTTTAGGGTTTAGGGTTTAGGGTTTAGGGTTTAGGGTTTAGGGTTTAGGGTTTAGGGTTTAGGGTTTAGGGTTTAGGGTTTAGGGTTTAGGGTTTAGGGTTTAGGGTTTAGGGTTTAGGGTTTAGGGTTTAGGGTTTAGGGTTTAGGGTTTAGGGTTTAGGGTTTAGGGTTTAGGGTTTAGGGTTTAGGGTTTAGGGTTTAGGGTTTAGGGTTTAGGGTTTAGGGTTTAGGGTTTAGGGTTTAGGGTTTAGGGTTTAGGGTTTAGGGTTTAGGGTTTAGGGTTTAGGGTTTAGGGTTTAGGGTTTAGGGTTTAGGGTTTAGGGTTTAGGGTTTAGGGTTTAGGGTTTAGGGTTTAGGGTTTAGGGTTTAGGGTTTAGGGTTTAGGGTTTAGGGTTTAGGGTTTAGGGTTTAGGGTTTAGGGTTTAGGGTTTAGGGTTTAGGGTTTAGGGTTTAGGGTTTAGGGTTTAGGGTTTAGGGTTTAGGGTTTAGGGTTTAGGGTTTAGGGTTTAGGGTTTAGGGTTTAGGGTTTAGGGTTTAGGGTTTAGGGTTTAGGGTTTAGGGTTTAGGGTTTAGGGTTTAGGGTTTAGGGTTTAGGGTTTAGGGTTTAGGGTTTAGGGTTTAGGGTTTAGGGTTTAGGGTTTAGGGTTTAGGGTTTAGGGTTTAGGGTTTAGGGTTTAGGGTTTAGGGTTTAGGGTTTAGGGTTTAGGGTTTAGGGTTTAGGGTTTAGGGTTTAGGGTTTAGGGTTTAGGGTTTAGGGTTTAGGGTTTAGGGTTTAGGGTTTAGGGTTTAGGGTTTAGGGTTTAGGGTTTAGGGTTTAGGGTTTAGGGTTTAGGGTTTAGGGTTTAGGGTTTAGGGTTTAGGGTTTAGGGTTTAGGGTTTAGGGTTTAGGGTTTAGGGTTTAGGGTTTAGGGTTTAGGGTTTAGGGTTTAGGGTTTAGGGTTTTTAGGGTTTAGGGTTTAGGGTTTAGGGTTTAGGGTTTAGGGTTTAGGGTTTAGGGTTTAGGGTTTAGGGTTTAGGGTTTAGGGTTTAGGGTTTAGGGTTTAGGGTTTAGGGTTTAGGGTTTAGGGGGTTTAGGGTTTAGGGTTTAGGGTTTAGGGTTTAGGGTTTAGGGTTTAGGGTTTAGGGTTTAGGGTTTAGGGTTTAGGGTTTAGGGTTTAGGGTTTAGGGTTTAGGGTTTAGGGTTTAGGGTTTAGGGTTTAGGGTTTAGGGTTTAGGGTTTAGGGTTTAGGGTTTAGGGTTTAGGGTTTAGGGTTTAGGGTTTAGGGTTTAGGGTTTAGGGTTTAGGGTTTAGGGTTTAGGGTTTAGGGTTTAGGGTTTAGGGTTTAGGGTTTAGGGTTTAGGGTTTAGGGTTTAGGGTTTAGGGTTTAGGGTTTAGGGTTTAGGGTTTAGGGTTTAGGGTTTAGGGTTTAGGGTTTAGGGTTTAGGGTTTAGGGTTTAGGGTTTAGGGTTTAGGGTTTAGGGTTTAGGGTTTAGGGTTTAGGGTTTAGGGTTTAGGGTTTAGGGTTTAGGGTTTAGGGTTTAGGGTTTAGGGTTTAGGGTTTAGGGTTTAGGGTTTAGGGTTTAGGGTTTAGGGTTTAGGGTTTAGGGTTTAGGGTTTAGGGTTTAGGGTTTAGGGTTTAGGGTTTAGGGTTTAGGGTTTAGGGTTTAGGGTTTAGGGTTTAGGGTTTAGGGTTTAGGGTTTAGGGTTTAGGGTTTAGGGTTTAGGGTTTAGGGTTTAGGGTTTAGGGTTTTTAGGGTTTAGGGTTTAGGGTTTAGGGTTTAGGGTTTAGGGTTTAGGGTTTAGGGTTTAGGGTTTAGGGTTTAGGGTTTAGGGTTTAGGGTTTAGGGTTTAGGGTTTAGGGTTTAGGGTTTAGGGTTTAGGGTTTAGGGTTTAGGGTTTAGGGGGTTTAGGGTTTAGGGTTTAGGGTTTAGGGTTTAGGGTTTAGGGTTTAGGGTTTAGGGTTTAGGGTTTAGGGTTTAGGGTTTAGGGTTTAGGGTTTAGGGTTTAGGGTTTAGGGTTTAGGGTTTAGGGTTTAGGGTTTAGGGTTTAGGGTTTAGGGGGTTTAGGGTTTAGGGTTTAGGGTTTAGGGTTTAGGGTTTAGGGTTTAGGGTTTAGGGTTTAGGGTTTAGGGTTTAGGGTTTAGGGTTTAGGGTTTAGGGTTTAGGGTTTAGGGTTTAGGGTTTAGGGTTTAGGGTTTAGGGTTTAGGGTTTAGGGTTTAGGGTTTAGGGTTTAGGGTTTAGGGTTTAGGGTTTTTAGGGTTTAGGGTTTAGGGTTTAGGGTTTAGGGTTTAGGGTTTAGGGTTTAGGGTTTAGGGTTTAGGGTTTAGGGTTTAGGGTTTAGGGTTTAGGGTTTAGGGTTTAGGGTTTAGGGTTTAGGGTTTAGGGTTTAGGGTTTAGGGTTTAGGGTTTAGGGTTTAGGGTTTAGGGTTTAGGGTTTAGGGTTTAGGGTTTAGGGTTTAGGGTTTAGGGTTTAGGGTTTAGGGTTTAGGGTTTAGGGTTTAGGGTTTAGGGTTTAGGGTTTAGGGTTTAGGGTTTAGGGTTTAGGGTTTAGGGTTTAGGGTTTAGGGTTTAGGGTTTAGGGTTTAGGGTTTAGGGTTTAGGGTTTAGGGTTTAGGGTTTAGGGTTTAGGGTTTAGGGTTTAGGGTTTAGGGTTTAGGGTTTAGGGTTTAGGGTTTAGGGTTTAGGGTTTTTAGGGTTTAGGGTTTAGGGTTTAGGGTTTAGGGTTTAGGGTTTAGGGTTTAGGGTTTAGGGTTTAGGGTTTAGGGTTTAGGGTTTAGGGTTTAGGGTTTAGGGTTTAGGGTTTAGGGTTTAGGGTTTAGGGTTTAGGGTTTAGGGTTTAGGGTTTAGGGTTTAGGGTTTAGGGTTTAGGGTTTAGGGTTTAGGGTTTAGGGTTTAGGGTTTAGGGTTTAGGGTTTAGGGTTTAGGGTTTAGGGTTTAGGGTTTAGGGTTTAGGGTTTAGGGTTTAGGGTTTAGGGTTTAGGGTTTAGGGTTTAGGGTTTAGGGTTTAGGGTTTAGGGTTTAGGGTTTAGGGTTTAGGGTTTAGGGTTTAGGGTTTAGGGTTTAGGGTTTAGGGTTTAGGGTTTAGGGTTTTTAGGGTTTAGGGTTTAGGGTTTAGGGTTTAGGGTTTAGGGTTTAGGGTTTAGGGTTTAGGGTTTAGGGTTTAGGGTTTAGGGTTTAGGGTTTAGGGTTTAGGGTTTAGGGTTTAGGGTTTAGGGTTTAGGGTTTAGGGTTTAGGGTTTAGGGTTTAGGGTTTAGGGTTTAGGGTTTAGGGTTTAGGGTTTAGGGTTTAGGGTTTAGGGTTTAGGGTTTAGGGTTTAGGGTTTAGGGTTTAGGGTTTAGGGTTTAGGGTTTAGGGTTTAGGGTTTAGGGTTTAGGGTTTAGGGTTTAGGGTTTAGGGTTTAGGGTTTAGGGTTTAGGGTTTAGGGTTTAGGGTTTAGGGTTTAGGGTTTAGGGTTTAGGGTTTAGGGTTTAGGGTTTAGGGTTTAGGGTTTAGGGTTTAGGGTTTAGGGTTTAGGGTTTAGGGTTTAGGGTTTAGGGTTTAGGGTTTAGGGTTTAGGGTTTAGGGTTTAGGGTTTAGGGTTTAGGGTTTAGGGTTTAGGGTTTAGGGTTTAGGGTTTAGGGTTTAGGGTTTAGGGTTTAGGGTTTAGGGTTTAGGGTTTAGGGTTTAGGGTTTAGGGTTTAGGGTTTAGGGTTTAGGGTTTAGGGTTTAGGGTTTAGGGTTTAGGGTTTAGGGTTTAGGGTTTAGGGTTTAGGGTTTAGGGTTTAGGGTTTAGGGTTTAGGGTTTAGGGTTTAGGGTTTAGGGTTTAGGGTTTAGGGTTTAGGGTTTAGGGTTTAGGGTTTAGGGTTTAGGGTTTAGGGTTTAGGGTTTAGGGTTTAGGGTTTAGGGTTTAGGGTTTAGGGTTTAGGGTTTAGGGTTTAGGGTTTAGGGTTTAGGGTTTAGGGTTTAGGGTTTAGGGTTTAGGGTTTAGGGTTTAGGGTTTAGGGTTTAGGGTTTAGGGTTTAGGGGGTTTAGGGTTTAGGGTTTAGGGTTTAGGGTTTAGGGTTTAGGGTTTAGGGTTTAGGGTTTAGGGTTTAGGGTTTAGGGTTTAGGGTTTAGGGTTTAGGGTTTAGGGTTTAGGGTTTAGGGTTTAGGGTTTAGGGTTTAGGGTTTAGGGTTTAGGGTTTAGGGTTTAGGGTTTAGGGTTTAGGGTTTAGGGTTTAGGGTTTAGGGTTTAGGGTTTAGGGTTTAGGGTTTAGGGTTTAGGGTTTAGGGTTTAGGGTTTAGGGTTTAGGGTTTAGGGTTTAGGGTTTAGGGTTTAGGGTTTAGGGTTTAGGGTTTAGGGTTTAGGGTTTAGGGTTTAGGGTTTAGGGTTTAGGGTTTAGGGTTTAGGGTTTAGGGTTTAGGGTTTAGGGTTTAGGGTTTAGGGTTTAGGGTTTAGGGTTTAGGGTTTAGGGTTTAGGGTTTAGGGTTTAGGGTTTAGGGTTTAGGGTTTAGGGTTTAGGGTTTAGGGTTTAGGGTTTAGGGTTTAGGGTTTAGGGTTTAGGGTTTAGGGTTTAGGGTTTAGGGTTTAGGGTTTAGGGTTTAGGGTTTAGGGTTTAGGGTTTAGGGTTTAGGGTTTAGGGTTTAGGGTTTAGGGTTTAGGGTTTAGGGTTTAGGGTTTAGGGTTTAGGGTTTAGGGTTTAGGGTTTTTAGGGTTTAGGGTTTAGGGTTTAGGGTTTAGGGTTTAGGGTTTAGGGTTTAGGGTTTAGGGTTTAGGGTTTAGGGTTTAGGGTTTAGGGTTTAGGGTTTAGGGTTTTTAGGGTTTAGGGTTTAGGGTTTAGGGTTTAGGGTTTAGGGTTTAGGGTTTAGGGTTTAGGGTTTAGGGTTTAGGGTTTAGGGTTTAGGGTTTAGGGTTTAGGGTTTAGGGTTTAGGGTTTAGGGTTTAGGGTTTAGGGTTTAGGGTTTAGGGTTTAGGGTTTAGGGTTTAGGGTTTAGGGTTTAGGGTTTAGGGTTTAGGGTTTTTAGGGTTTAGGGTTTAGGGTTTAGGGTTTAGGGTTTAGGGTTTAGGGTTTAGGGTTTAGGGTTTAGGGTTTAGGGTTTAGGGTTTAGGGTTTAGGGTTTAGGGTTTAGGGTTTAGGGTTTAGGGTTTAGGGTTTAGGGTTTAGGGTTTAGGGTTTAGGGTTTAGGGTTTAGGGTTTAGGGTTTAGGGTTTAGGGTTTAGGGTTTAGGGTTTAGGGTTTAGGGTTTAGGGTTTAGGGTTTAGGGTTTAGGGTTTAGGGTTTAGGGTTTAGGGTTTAGGGTTTAGGGTTTAGGGTTTAGGGTTTAGGGTTTAGGGTTTAGGGTTTA